>NC_057807.1:117084708-117170241 GCF_018294505.1 Triticum aestivum | reverse complement strand
AAAGTTCTCTACTGAAGACAAAAGCCTTCCTGGCAACCAGCTTGCCGGAAGCCGGCATCGAGAACGTCAAAGTTCTCTGCTGAAGACAAAAGCCTTCCTGGAAACCAGCTTGCCGGAAGCCGGCATCGAGAACGTCAAAGTTCTCTGCTGAAGACAAAAGCCTTCCTGGCAACCAGCTTGCCGGAAGCCGGCATCGAGAACGTCAAAGTTCTCTGCTGAAGACAAAAGCCTTCCTGGCAACCAGCTTGCCGGCTTCGGCAAGCTGATTGCCAGGCACACGAGATCACAGTCGTCACTCGCTTTCTGCTAAAAAGGATACTGCAGAATCCAGAAGCAACAGGCAGGATTGTCGAGTGGGCCTTGGAACTGTCAAGCTTTGGCCTCAAGTTTGAGAGCACTGCAACTATCCAAAGCAGGGCATTGGCAGAGTTCATAGCAGAGTGCACGCCAACTCCAGACGAAGAAGTTCCAGAGACGAGCATTCCCGTCAAGGAGACAAGCAAAGAGTGGCTGATGTACTTTGATGGTGCCTTCTCGCTGCAAGGCGCCGGTGCTGGCGTGCTGCTTATCGCACCCACCGGAGAGCACCTCAAGTACATAGTCCAGATGCACTTTCCCAAAGAGCAAGCAACCAACAATACTGCAGAGTATGAAGGATTGCTTGCCGGTCTCAGAATAGCAGCCGACCTTGGGATCAAGAAGCTCATTATCAGGGGTGACTCGCAGCTTGTCGTCCGCCAAGTGAACAAGGACTACCAGAGCCCGTTGATGGAAGCATATGTTGATGAAGTGAGGAAGCTAGAAGAGCGCTTTGACGGCCTGCAAATGGAGCATATCCCAAGAGCTCAGAATGACATTGCTGATGGCCTGTCAAAATGCGCTGCACTAAAGTTGCCTGTGGAACCAGGGATCTTTGTGCTCAAGCTGACTCAACCTTCGGTGACACCATCAACTGGACAGAATAAGAAGAGGAAGTTGGTTTCTGGTGACTACTTTCCGGCAGAGCACCCCGAAGCCGCCGCCAAGAAAGTCCCCAAGAACAACGCCAACGATGCTGAGGGGCAGTCTACTCCGGCAAACCTTATGGTTTGTTCCGTCGAAGCAAACGCTCCCGACAAGTTTTGCTCCGGCAAGCTTGCCGAGGAATATCACGCTCCGGCAGAACCACAGGTTCTTGCCGTAGAAGCGGATGTTCCCGCAGCAACAGATATGCCTTTAGTCCTTGTTGTCGAGCCGCAAGCTCCAGCATGGGCGCAGCAGATTGTCCGTTTCCTCCAGACAGGAGAGCTTCCCGAAGAGCAAGAAGAAGCTGAAAAAGTAGCCCGGCAGTCAAGTATATACAAGTTTGTCGACAACACACTGTATAGAATAAGACTCAACGGTGTGAAATTGAAGTGCATTCGCCGGGAAGATGGGCAACAGCTGTTGGCAGAAATACATGGAGGCATATGTGGTCACCACATTGGCGCAAGAGCACTTGTCGGCAAAGCGTTCCGACAAGGCTTCTTCTGGCCGACAGCCCTCCAGGATGCAACTGCACAAGTAACCAAGTGTGAAGCGTGCCAGTTCCATTCCAAACAGATACACTAGCCAGCTCAAGCTCTCCAGACGATCCCTTTATCCTGGCCATTTTCGGTCTGGGGGCTCGACATCCTCGGCCCTTCCCCCCGAGCTGTCGGGGGCTTTGAGTTCTTGTACGTTGCAATCGACAAGTTCACAAAGTGGCCGGAAGTGGAACCAGTGAGGAAGGTGACAGCACAGTCAGCAGTCAAGTTCTTCAGGTCAATTGTTTGCCGTTTTGGGATCCCGAACAGGATCATCACCGACAACGGCACACAATTTACGAGCCGCACCTTCATGCAGTACGTCCGAGATCTTGGCGCCAAGGTCTGCTTCGCTTCTGTTGCTCATCCGAGAAGCAACGGTCAAGCGGAGAGGGCAAACGCTGAAGTACTGCGAGGCCTCAAGACCAGAACTTTCGACAGGCTACACAAGTGCAGAAGAAACTGGATCGAGGAGCTGCCGGTGGTTCTTTGGTCGACCAGGACGACGCCAAATCGAGCCACTGGCCAGACACCCTTCGCTCTAGTCTATGGAGCGGAGGCAGTTCTCCCCATGGAACTCGTATACGGGTCACCTCGAGTGCTCGCTTATGATGAGCTCGAGCAAGAGCAGCTGCGGCAAGATGACGTGCTGCTCCTTGAGGAAGACTGTCTCCAGGCTGCTGCGCGAGCTGCTCGCTACGAGCAAGCTCTGCGCCGCTACCATAGCCGCAGAGTCAATGCCAGGAGTCTCGAGGAAGGCGACCTTGTTCTTCGGCGCGTTCAGTCGGCCAAGAATTCCAACAAGTTGACACCGAGGTGGGAAGGCCCTTATCGGGTGAAACGAGTCACTAGGCCCGGCGCTGTCCGCCTTGAGACCGAAGATGGCATTCCCGTGAGCAACTCCTGGAACATTGAGCATCTTCGTAAGTTTTACCCATAAGGCGCGGTTGTCGGACCCTGTCCGGCAACCACCTTTCTGTACAAGTCTTGCCGCTGTTGCATGTAATCCTTTGTACAGAGCCGGGCGCAGACCCCGTGCACTAGTAAAGTTCATGTTCCCCGCACATCTTGTCAGTTTCCTTATGCTATGATCCTTTTTCGCATATATTATCTGACATTTTGTGCAGCACCAGACCCTGGTAAGCGATAACGAGCCCAAGGCTCCATATCATTGTTTTATTTCTCTGTCTCTTTCTCAAAAGAAGGAAGGTTCCCTCGCCCACAAGGTTTACCGGGGAGGAAGGAGAGGATAATGGTGTGGACCAGGCCGTTCAAAAAAAAGAGTTTCTCCTTGCCGAGAAGCAGACGACAGAAAAGCTAAGTTGCTAAAGCTTGAGCAATCAGTTTTTGAGTTATTTTCCTTGAACGACCGTGCTTTGTATGGAAAACCTGTGCGCGGAGGAACCAATTCACAGCTAGCAGCGCCCTTACTTTGTTTCGAGTCTGCTCAACAACTTAAGTGAGCTGCTAGCGCCCTTACTTTGCTTCGAGTCCGCTCAGCAACTTAAGTGAGCCGCTAGCGCCCTTACTTTGTTTCGAGTCCGCTCAACAACTTAAGTGAGCTGCAACTAGTTGCGACAAGGTTGCTTGTCGGTAGCGACCCCGCTAGCAGGCTGCTGAAGTTCTGCACTCGGCGCTCGCGGCAAGGGTACCTGCGCCGGCAAGTTTCCCTAGAAAGCGTAGGGAAGGACCATACAAAGCCAAGAGTCGAGTAAAGGAAGTAACACAGCTATTTGTTGCCTAAGATAGAGTTATATTACAAGAATAACTTGTCGCGCCTCTAATAATGTGTTCCCGTGACATGACTGGCAGCGACAAGAAAAGAAGAAAACGGACGGCCTAATCTACGCGACCGCCATCAACCCTTTTGACCTCGTTCACCCTGTCGACGATGGGTGCTACGAGGGCCTTAAGTGCGTCAAGATCAGCGTCCACCGGCAGCTTCCTGAGGACGTTGGTGAGGTTGAGGCCCGGATTGCGAAAGGCCACCTTCACCAGCACCTTCTCCAGAACTCCAGCACAAATCGAGCATGACTCATCAGCCAACTGTTTTGGGATCCATTCCTGGAGCTGCTAGAGCGCCGCCGCCACGCCTTTGAAGAACAGAGTGAGCTTGGCGCTGGGTTGGAGGTTCTCGTCGGAGGAGTATCCGAAGCCTTCCACCCCCAATTGCACCAACTCCTCTTCGATAATTGCAGCAATGTCCACGAGGCCCTCCGTCCAGAGCTCCACAGTATCGCTGAGAAGATTCTGGGTTTCGGCGGCCCTCGCTAGCAGCGCCTCGTTGGCCTCGATGTCCTTCTTCAAGTCTGCCTCCCGTTTCCTGGCGCTGTCCAACGTCTCCGTCAAGGTGGCCAGCTTCAGCGTCAGATCGGCGTTGGAATCCTTGGCGGCGCTCAATTCCTTGCCCCTCTCGGCGAGTCGGCCCTGCAGCTCACCGTGGGCAAGGGCGTCCTTCTCACGCTCTAGCTTGAGGGCGGCAAGCTCTTCGCCACCACCCTTCAGATCAGTTTCTAGCTGCGCCACCTTTGCCTCCAATTCTTTCTTGGCGGCCTCGGCAGCCGCAGCCGTATCCTTTGCCTCTTGGAGCGTCCCGCCGATTGCCCGTTCGCGCGCGGCAAGCTCCTCCTCGTGGCTGTCGAGGTTCACTTTCCGCTGAGTCAGCTCGCCTTCTCGCGCGTACAGCTTCTCGCCGGTGAGCCGCTGCTGCTCTTCAGCTTCGGCCTTCTCGAGGAGGAAGGCCTTCCGTTCCTCGGCAAGCTGCTCCCGCTCCTCCGCCAAGGCCCGGAGAGTTTCTTGACGAAGACCCCGGAGCTCCTCCGCAAGCTTCTCTATGTCCACGCTCGCCCTCGCGGCAAGCGCTTCCCGGGACTCCAACTTGACTTGGCAGGCGCGGTAGAGCGCCAGCAGCCTCCGTAGCAGCCGCTCCTCCTCGGGCTCTTCACTGCTGCTTCCCGGCGCATCGACGATAGACAACCCGGCGGAGGCAAGCACCTCCCCATCCAGAGCTTCTCCTTCCACCGGCGCCCTGGAGCTCGACGCCCAGGGGAGCTTGATGAAGATACCCTCGCCAGCCTTCAGATAGGCGCCGGGCTGGGGCTCCTCGGAGCCCGGCGCTGTAGCAGCGGCGGAGGGATCGGCGGTCGGTGCAGCGCCTGACGCTCCTGCGGCCTCAGGGCCGTCAGTGTGATCGCCAGATCCCCCGCCAGCTTCCTCGGCGGCAGCCTTGGCGGCCTCTTCACCGGCGGGCACGTTAGCGCCGGCTCCTTCTTCGGTGGCCGCGGCATCATCAGTATTGCCGCGCGCGTCTTCTTCGCCACCCGCCTCGGTCTCCATCGGATCCATGGAGGGTGGGTCTGACAACCAAAGAAGAAGGAAAAATCAAACAAGTGTTCGAGAAGAGAAATCAGCAGAAGACTACAAGGAAAGTTTCGGGCAAGAAGGGCTACCTGTGCTAGGATCTGCCGTCGTGGCCTCCACCACCGACGGATCGTTAGCGCTGTCCCTTGCCGGAGACTCCTCCCTTGCCGGAGGCTCCTCCCTTACCAGAGGGCGCTCCCTTGCCGGGGTGTCCGCCCTTGGCGGCGTAGTCGAAGCAGACGATGAGTCGGAGGAAATCACCACACCCTCCTGATCAAGCTGTTCTGCTCCTGCACAAACAAAATAGAGATCGGATGTCAACAAAGGAAAAGAGCAACCACGCGCATCCAGAAGCAGAAAGTAAACCATATGCTTACGCTGGGGGCTGCGCTGGGGGCTGCTCTGCGAAGTGATGGCCGCGTCCGGCAGAGTAGTCTCGGACGCGCCTCCTGTCGTCGCAGTGGGCTCGTCCTCCATGACCACCACCTGAGCCTTGGCCCTCTTCGCCGCCCTCTGGGCCAGAGTCCTGAAAAGGAGTGCCCAGGGTGGATCAGATCCGATGCAAGACAAGATCAGCAAGTTGAAGAACTACAAGAACGAGCAAGGGAATCTTACTCTTCTTCATCTTCCTCATCGGAGCTGAGCGCGGAGAGGTCGAAGTTCGGCCCACTTCCGGCGCGGCGAGGTGGAGGGGTGGGATCCCTTGGCCGCTTGGCGGGGACTGCGGCACCAGCCCGAGACGACCCCACCCCAGTTGCCACTGCGACGGGAGGCGCCCCCGCGGCGACCGTACTTGCCGCGGTGGAGCGCATCGTGCGGCGCTGCGGCTGTTGACCAGCTTGCCGCCCTGCTGCATCCCCGATCCTGCTGAGGCGCCTTCTTGGCTGCACTGGGGGCTGCGTTCTGGGTCCTGCTCCCGGCAAGCTTCCCGGAGGTGGCGGGCCGCTCGTACCCTTGGCGGGCTCGTTCGACTCGTCGTCGGGCGCGGCGAGCTCTTCTTCCTCTTCGGGCTGCTCCCATTCGGCAATGCTTATCGCCAACGCCGCGTCCGCTTCCTCCACGGTGAACCTGAATTCACCCGCGGCCGCGGCTGCCGCCGCCTCTTCCGCCCTGGTGGCGATGCGCTCCATCTCTTGCTCAATGGTGTCGCGGGTGAGGAGCTTCTTCTCGTCAGCATTGACCGCCACCTCCACTAGGCTGTCAAAGAACTGCTGCACGACGTCGCCGGCGGGCTCTTGCCAAGTTGGAGCGATCCCGTGCGAGTCACACAACGGTATCATTGCGCAGATGCGGTCGCGCGAGGAGTTGTTGCACAGAGGAACGACGCCTGCCGGCAACCTGAACCACTTGGGATGCTGTGGGTCATGCTTGAATATCTCCTTAAGCATCCCGTCCAACTCTAGGACGGTGAAATTGAAGTTGAGGCCTGGACGCAACCTCATTATATCCGCCGGGCCTCCAAATTCCCAGGCAGGTCTCCCCCTCGCCTGCAGAGGGGCGATGCGCCGGCGAAGGAAATCTGCGCCGACAGCTCCTACAGTCAACCCGGCAAGCCTGAGACGCAAGATCCGAGTGGTGGCGATCGTCAGCTTGTCGTCGTCCGCGGACAGAGCGCTCCAGTCATTGCCGCGCACTGCTGAGGCTTGGCGCAGGGCGGTGAACGGCAGCGGGCTCTCTTCTACAATCCAGCACCAATCTGCTCTCCACTCGTCCCACTTGCTGCGGAGTTCCCCTTCCAGATAGGTCTCCTTCTTGCCGGCCTGCGAGATCCAGGCAATCACGCCGGCAAGAGGTTCCCCTCTCTCGACACGAGGCATAAAGAAATGGTGGAAGAGAGCTACGTTGGGGTGGACTCCGACAAAGTTTTCGCATAGATGGGCGAAAACTGCCATGGTCAGAACAGCGTTGGGGGTGAAATCAAGGAGGTGGAGTCCGTAGGTGTTCATGATATCACAGAAGAAATCAGAGAATGGCGGGCAGAGCCCGCAGTAGAAAAACACGGCGAAGAAAGGATACCCGTTAGCTGGAGCTGCTCGCGAGGCGACGGCGGAGAGTACCTTTGTGCGCGGATGCGCCCGCGTCTCCGTCGACCAGAAGAGATAGTACCACTCCCTTAGCTCCTCCGCGGAGAGCTCGGGGGGGGGGGGGAAGTGGCCCGCTCCTTCCGCAGCGCCTCAAGCCGTTGCGCTTCGGTCGACTTCACAGCTTTCGCGGTCGCGGCCTTCGTGGCCTTCCCCTTTCCAGGCTTCGGAGGCATGGCGGAGGCGATGGGGGAGATCGACGATGCTGGTGGTGGCAGCGGCGACGGGAGCCGAGCGCTGCCCTCTTTCGACTTTGGAAGCGGAGGGGGGCGGCGGAGGCTTCTGAGATTGCAATAGCGAATGGCGAGGATGGAGGAAATGCCCCTGTTTCCCCTGCTTATAAAGAGGGACGGGGCGGATGTTTCGGCCTTCCAAGTGAACAAACTCCCACGATCTCTCCCACGACACCGCGTTTGACGCGTGCCGTTCCGGGCGTGCACGGTGGGAGCAGAGTTAGATTCGGCGTGACCTAGGCCACGCGTGCCCATGCACTGTTTTGGGCCTGGCCCAACAGCGCTCGGCACCGTGTATGGCCCAGGCCCGGGGGCTCCTGTCGGTGTACTAGAGTAGGGGTACCCTATTACCCCGAACTCGTGCATGGGCAGTTGCAGCGCCCCGCGGCAAGGCTTGCCGGGTGACCGCCAGGACCCTCCGTGGTTCCCTTGAAGACCATTCAAGAACAAAGTACTCAAACCAAGGCCCCGGTAAGAGGAGCTTGGCGGGAAGGCCAACCAAGGCCCCGGCAAGAGGAGCTTGCCGGGAAGAGACAGGACCCCGGCAAGAGGAGCTTGTCGGGAAGGCCACTCAAGACATACCAAGAAAGCTTGCCGCGACGCGCCCTGCGTCCCGGTAAGATCCAGCGAGCGACAAGCTTCCGGACGCGATAAGACGACGGCCGCAGCAAGGAGCTTGCCGCGGGAAACCCCCACTGCGTGCCCGCGCTCCAGCTCACCTGCTAACGTGTCGCTCTGGGACTCTCCCAGAGCGCACGTGGCGGGAGGCCGTGCAGCTAGGGGTACATGGTGGCAAGCGGAGATGAAGAGAAGCCCATCGTGGCAAACGGTGGCACTCCTAACGGTCACCTTTTGCACTGTTTAGGAGACTCAGACGGGCATTTAATGCCCTTGTCCCCTGCCGTCAGAGTTAGGTAGGGTGCACTGTATCCACAGTAGCGGTAGCTGCACCTACCGCATCCTTTTCCATTTTTACCCTTCTTGTCTACGTTGCCCCCTGTCGGTGACCCCTTGAGTATAAAAGGAGGCCCAAGCGCAACGTAGAAAGGGTTCCGAGGGTCGGAGAGTTCAGAGGCTCGGCCAGCTCGGCTCGTTCAACACCAGAAACACTCTTACGCTCAGTCTGGCAGCGTCCATCGCTCCTGAGCAAGAATCCAATATACACAAACAAGCAGCAGTAGGGTTTTACGCATCCGTGTGGCCCGAAGCTGGGTAAAAATCTCCCCGCGTGCACTGCCTCGATCCGCTCTTTGTGCGCTCTCCGCCCTCCACCGAACCAAAAAGGGGCCCTGTCCCCATAGGTATTGGCGGGAACCAGCATCGCCCCCGACACTCTCACAACCATTTCTTGCCATGCCGAGCCCTAGTATTTATCGGAGAACCCCAGATGCAACCCCAGGTAGCTTTGTCAAAATATTGTGGGACTTTACCTGCAGTACCATGGGTTCTACCCAGCCACCCCAGTACGAGCTGTTCAAATCGAGAATCACCCCTTCCACCTTGGAATATTGGGCAGCAGTACACATTCCTCCCGTAGACTCCAACCAAGATCCAACGGAAGTCTCCTTCATGGGGAAATCTATGCCAACCCCACACTTGGCCATAGAAGCTGCTGCAAACGAAGTGATTGCTCGTCTTCGATCCGCAGTACCCTATGCCCGCGAACGAGGATATTATTATTTTTCGAGCCGTGCAACGCCCGGGGGAGTAACATCTTTTCCCGGTGGGCGGATTGAGAGAGACCCAGTACTGGCCAACCTTATCCAGTACATCATCGCTCAAGAGCATTTGAACCAGCGAGTAATGGATTATCTCCAGAGTCTCACTGATCTGAATCCTCAGATTGCCATCGGCAGACCACTGAGACCCGACCCGAAGAGACTCATACATCGACTGGTCAATCCACTTCCTCCGATAGAAGAGGAGTGTATTCTATTGCCAGAGACTTTTTCTCGAGACCCTGTCTAGTTACCATTCTCATTTTAGACGTCACTGCTGTGTTTGTTACTTCAGCATTTATTATTACGTTGTAACTTATGCATGGTACCTCGAATTTGTGCGACAAGTCGAGTATGTAGTTTCTACTAGTATGAGTAGTTTTTCTTCGTGATTAACCTGTGTAACCGCGAAAATCCTGGAATGAGATTTCTCTTCCCTGAGTTGCTGCATCATTTATTTCCTCACTGCATGGATTATTTTTATTCACGCAGCACCACAACAGCAGACCCACAACCACTCGGACTCTTACACTGCTTGCAAATACATGCAACCATGTTGCATGTCACCGACCATCTCCCTAAGCACTCCACATGCCTCCAAGGGAGAGATTAGCGGATAATCATCCGGATACTAATCACCTCTGGCACACCGATAACAGTGGATGACCGGAATTACGCCTAATCCCCGTGATCACCACCACCGCGGAGAGCCAGTACCCGAGCGGCAGCATCACGGCGATCATCAAAGATCATCGCGCACAGGAGCACAGAGAGCCCCAGCAATGCCGCCAGCCCTCCACACACCAGAATCACGTACCAGTCCGGCACCGTCTCCGCCATTGGAGCCTCGTCTCGAGCTCCGGTAAGCAGTAATGGAGGAGAAGGAGGAGGAGTAACGAGGCCAAGTGCGAAGATGAGGAAGGAGCACCGCGGTCGTTTTATATCTCGAGATCGGTGTACGATGGGCGAAGTCCACCAGCGTCGCTCATCGCCCGATCGCCGGTGTTCGGAGGCGAATCCACGAGCAGTGCCGACAGCGCACTGGCCCGTGAGGTGAGTGCACACTGCACCGGCAGCAAGCACGCCGCGCACTACCGCAGTACGTCCTAGATGCCCTACGCGCTAGACGTCACCGGTGGAGAAAGCCGGGAAAGCGCACGGGAGAGAAGAAGAAGAGAGAGCCAGAGGAAGAAGGAGAGACTGACAGTGGGCCCCGGTCCCACCTGTCAGCCAAAGGGAGCACTGTGCTCTCGGGTACGACCAGCGTATTGTAGAATTTAGAATTTATTCTAAATTCACTGCGTCCAGCATAGAAATCGCTCGTTTTCCTAAATGTGGATTTCTCCACACAACGCTAGTATACCACACTGTAGTTGCTCACCACTTTTTGCCCTCTCACTGTAGCCACTTTTTACCGCTTTAGTAAAATGATCTTTTGACCAGGTAAAAGTATTTTGTTTTACAACCGTTAGCAAATCTCGAGGACAAGATTTTTCTTAAGGGGGGTAGTAATTGTAACACCCCAAAAATTTAACCAAATTTTTGATAATAAAATTTTGCCAAGAGTTTAAATTTTTTTGCCTACAGGAATATTTCTGTTGATTTCAAAGCTTTTCCTTTTAATTGTGGGGAGTTTCTACCCAAGTGGATCCTTCCAAACATATTGGACTTCTATGCGCTCTCATTTTTCTTAATCAGCAGAATTATTTATTAAATTGTTCCACCCTTAGCTATAATCATTAAAATGACTTGTTTTGAGTTTTGGAGCTCCGTTTGAACTACAACCATTTGATAACTTTAACTAATATTCCAACCAAAATTTGGAGATGTCATGTGATGTCTCTAAATCACTTTTGTGCAATAATATATTTATTTCATTGCATATTATGAGTTTTGCACCTGTTTTCCAAATCTGGTCCAGTGGACATTTTTGCACTATAGCCTATTTAAATCTTTCCCTAGAGCCTCCACCAAAATTTTGGGATGTCAGTGGTAGCATGCCATCCAACTTTATGCAAAAACATAGTGTTGTTCTTTGCAAAAATTAAGTGCATCAACCTCTTTTTTATTCTGGACCAGACTTGTGTTTTGTACTACAACCCAATTCTTTCTTGCTCAAGTGATCTTGTGCTTTCTCATGCTTGTAGTCAACCCTGCAAAACCCCTAAGTCTAGGAGCATGCACTATTTGGAACACTTTTGGTCCATGTAATGATGCCAGCTACTCCCTGTCCAGAATTTCAGTTTTGCAAAACTTGCACTAGCAAGTTTCTCCTTTTTGCAAACTAACCTCACCACCCCCTCTTTCTTCTAAAGAGACGCCTCTCTGGGAGATTTGGCCACCCCAAGTACTGCCTAGGTGCCTTTGGCATTTTGTCAAACACCCTGAGTGCATAGCCAAATTTGGCATGACTTCAAGTTTACATTGTGAACTTGAGCCCTTGAGCTATCCAGCATGTCCCATGGAATTGCCCTAGCCTATAACCCAACTCTGCTAACCCTCTTGTGGTTTGGAAACCCCTAGCATGCCATAGCATTTCATCGAGCACGTCCCGTGCATGCTCTGGGCGCGCCCAGAGCGTGCGTTTGGCACGCACGTGCGCCCGAGCCGCCGCGTCCCGCCCCGCACTCACTCCGGCCCGTGACCGACCGCAACCAGCACACCATGTCCCCTGCTGCACCCCACGAGCCCCGTAGCTCTCGCCACGTCTCCGGCAAGCCAGCAGCTAGCCGCCACCGCCGCCCGACAGCTCCTGCACTGGCCAGCGCCGTCCAAGCCACCTCCGCTCGCCAGCTCGCCCTTGGAGCAGTAGCCGCTCGTCTGCTAGCTCCTACCGCCATCCCCAGCCTCGCCACGTTGTCCTGCAGCTACAGAAGACGGTCGCCGACGACCTTATCCGCGGCCGCCGCCGAACCACCTCGACCCACCTATTTAAGGAAGCCCCAAGCCCGTTCCCGCACACAGGCAACCTCAGGCCACCCCAATGGTGCTCCCCTAGCTCGCAATCGACCCGGGGAGGTTTTCTTCCCCGTCTCCGGCAACTCCTGCCGCCGCCACCGCCCCGGCCATTCCGGCACCACCAGAGCCTCTCCCTCTTCACTCTCTCCACCAGGAGCCTTCTCTTCCTCCCATGAACCCTTTCCCCTACTCGATTTCGATCGGGAACCACCGCAGCCCCAAAAGCACTTTGCTCCCGAGGCCTCCTCCGCCGCGAAGCTCACCGTCGGCGACTCCCTCCACCCCCACCGACCCAGCGACCACCGAGAGGACCGCCCCGGTCTTGCGGATCCATATTGACTCTCTGGGGCCCACGGGGAGCAGCCATTCGCCGGCGTTGATCACCGCCGCCGCGCCTCCGTTCGGGCGAAGGAAGAAGAGGGAGGGATGGACTGGTCAAACCTGACCAGTGGGCCCCCTGGACCCACTGTCAGTGACCCCGCCCCAGTCCACGTGGGTTAAGTGGAAGCGCATTTCCATATTACGCCTTCGACGTGTACGTATATATATTCGAAACGTTTTCTTTTCTGTTTTTATTTAAATAATAGATTTTTGACCAAACTTTGACCGGCTGTATCTTATTAAATACAACTCCAAATAAATTAATTCTTTTTCTACCTCTCTCAAATATTATCTAGTTTATTTTAAGATTTATTTGGATTTTTTTCAAAACAACCTTTTGTGCTGTTTTAATTTTGTGTGTTAATTCATATATATTATTTCAAATAGGATTTTTGAAGATTTCGAGATGTTTTGGAATGCACCCTGCCTTCCCATGACCTGAAGGCAAGCATTCTGAACCCTGGTGTAATTTTTGTGTGTGTTGCTTGACTCGGTGACAACACCACCCCGACACGCGCATGCGTTATTTTATGTGAGGATGTGATCGTATTCATGAGTGCATTTTAATGATTTTTATGCTGATGAAGTTGACATGATTTGTGATGGAAATCACCGTCATACGCCTTTCATGCATACCGGAAGGGAAGCCGGGAAGGCCTCTGTCTTGGGTAGACACGGTCTTTTCCATAGTCCTCCGTCGAGACGGTCGTGTCGGGTATGGCATGAGGGGGTATGTCGCGTGGTGTCTCTATCTGTTGGTTGAAGAATGTATTGTTATGCTAATCATGCAGGAAATATTTGAACCTCCTGAGTCAACCGTAGATCGAGTCTTGTGCCAGTAACCCCCATACTTGCTTCGTACTACCACTCATCTCTACAACAAGTAGGGTACGGTTCAGTAAGTTGTCAACCCCTTTCCTCGCACACACCGTACAGAGAGGCCATGGTGGAAGATACTGGAGGCATCCGGTAGTCATGCCACCGGGTCCGGGAGCATGGGTGTTTCGGTTGTAGCCGAAGGGGGTAGCTCCCCAGTTTGCGCGCGGTATAAATTTTGTGACCCCATGTTACGTCGAGGTTGTAGCCTTCCCACTTAGAGTTTTGCTTGACGGGGGTCGTGGGTGATTCCAGACACATGTGAGTTAAGCTGGTGTGTGCAAGTTAGGTGTATTTTCAACAAAAAGACTGTAACGGAATTAGTCCCGATGGACTAAAGGAATCCGTCACTCGTGGGTAAAGAGTACACCCTCTGCAGAGATTAAACCTATTCGAATAGCCGTGTCCATGGTTAAGGACTACAATATGGGATGGGTCAAGTGTCGGTCTTAGTGTCGGTCTTCGGAGGTGAAACTGTTAAACCAAAACTAGAATCACAACTCGTGACTTGTGATATTTATGATTAATATTTTGTTGTGGACTAACCCGTGATATTATTGGCATTATCGAATATCCCTGGGATGGTTCTACCTCCTGGATATTCACTATGTTTTCTTTTAAAGCCCTTTATGTGGTGTCGCTAAGACACCCGACTGTGGCAGTTCTTTTAAAGCCCTTTATGTGGTGTCACTAAGACACCCGACTGTGGCATTCTTTTAAAACCCTTTATGTGGTGTCGCTAAGACGCCCGACTGTGGCATTTCTTTTAAATCCCTTTATGTGGTGTCGCTAAGATGCCCGACTATGGCATTTCTTTTAAAGCTCTTTATGTGGTGTCGCTAAGACGCCCGACTGTGGCATTTCTTTTAAAGCCCTTTATGTGGTGTCCCTAAGACGCCCGACTGTGGCATTTCTTTTAAAGCCCTTTATGTGGTGTCGCTAAGACGCCCGACTGTGGCATTTCTTTTAAAGCCCTTTATGTGGTGTCGCTAAGACGCCCGACTGTGGCATTTCTTTTAAAGCCCCTTTATGTTATTTATTTCATAATTTTAATACTAGTATGTTATTGCATATTCATAAATAACATGCTTGCACGCATCAGAGTTTTATTTATCTTTTGTGACTGGTGTCATGAGCATAAAATATTCTCAGCACATCATTGTTATATTATACCTGTGTTCATAATGTTTGCGAGTACATTCAAAGTACTCACTAGCTTGTCCCTGGCTATTGTCTTGGCCAGATTTTCTTGCGCGGAGAGGAGCGACCGTGCCGATAGTCCCGGAACCTAAGCAGTGGTGATAGCAGCCTCGCGAAGATAGGAGTTATCCTGGTCAGCTGTTCCTGTGGAAATTGGAGTCCCATAGACATTGATGATCCACAAACCGTTTCCGCCATCAATCATTAGAAACCATTTGTTGTACTCACATGCCAGAATGGTCTTGTACTACATATTTTGTATCTTGCTTGGAAATTCTGTATCAAGTTGGTGCCTCATCAGCTAACAGTTATCCTGGGGCTGGTGAGCACAAGGGCCATTTTCTGGAAATTAATGCCCGGAGAATCGGTCCCCACAGTCTTGCCACTGTACTTTTCGCCCACGTCGGGTTTGAAGGTGCGGTGAGTGGGCCACTGGAACTGCCGCAGCTCACGGGTAAAAACCGGACAACCTACCTCGTAAGGTAGGCCTCCAGGGCTCCCCGGTGCTGGGTGGCTCACAGCAGGCCCTGCTCGCCTGTCTGATTGGTGGCGCGCTCCGCACCGACGCTCGATAGTGGTTCGAGCGTCTTCATGTTCTCGTTCCCGAAGAACTTGGCGCTGGTCACAGTGGGCCCGCGGGTTGGACGATGCTACGGAGATCTCGTCGCCCGTGATGTTGCGACGGGCTGGCGTCCGTGGTACCGGGCGAGGAGGAGGCGAGTGCATCGTGGCCGCGGCACTGCCGGCTCCCCTGCCACTGGTGCGTGGGACTCCGTCGGAGCGTCGACCTGGGGGCTCCACCGGACTAGATTCATCTTTGTTGGCCATCGCAACAAGGCTTCGGATAGTGGCTCTCCATTCATCGAGTTTCCCCGTGGTGGGAGGGAAATCGAGGAGCAACTGCGCGCGCGCCAGGGCTTCTACTGGCGTTGGTGGCAGCGAAACCTGCACGGATCGCGACGCGCTTCGACTTCTGACCATGTCAGAAGGAGCTCTATCACGACCCCTGTGGTCGCATGCCATCTTCACCAGCGCCCCTGCGGGCGGGCAGGTCTTCTAAATCCCGGGAGCGGCGCTCGGGGCTCTTTCCACGGCGATGCCCGGGGTCCTCGGTGCGATTACGCCGTTCATCACGCGCCGCTTGAGAGGAGCGCGCCGTCGGTGTCAGCGTGGGAGTCTTCGAAGCCCTCGCGTCGCCTTCGGGCGGGGTGGCAGCGATCCTGGAAGGCCCCGCACCACCCGCGAAGGGCCTAGCTCCGTCTTTGGATTTGGCGGCGTGCGGCCCGTTACTAGGCACACGAACGTCGCCGCCTCCCAAACTTCGGCTGCTGGGACAGTGTTGGTGTTAGCGAACGGCGCCCCGGGTCCTTTCCGCGACCGATCCGCTGCTCGCCCGTGTTGGGACGGAATGTCCGGCTCCCAACGGGCCAACCGCCACCGTCATATTCTTCTTGGGCGCCATGACGATGAAGAAGCGTCGAACTAAATGCTAGAGCCGATTCTCACAACTGCGCCCCCTACCTGGCGCGCCAAAGATGTCGGTGCAAGGACGACACCTATGGGATCACGAGAATCCCTACTACGATTGCGGGGCGCGGGGTTGTGAGAAGGGCGGATCAAACAGATAGCACACGGGTTCTTTTTCAAGGTTCGGGCCGCGAGGATGCGTAAAACCCTACTCCTGCCTTGATGATTTGTTTATCTGTGTTCTTGAGCTAGTAATGGGGCGTGAGGAGCTCCAAAAAGCCGAATCCCCCTCCTGTCGCCTTAGGCCTCCTTTTATAGGGAAAAGGGGTTGCCACAGTGTCACACATGAGGTGGAAAGGGCACAGTGATACGAGTTTATCCCTCGCATTACATGACAAGGCGCATTTAATGCGTCGTGCTTAGGTGTCCTTGCTTTATTGGGGGCGGGGAAGAGCCTAGTCTTGTCCGTCGCTGATCCCTTTCGCGTCGACACGCGCCCTGGCCAGCGGTGCCCGTGGCGCCATGTAGGCAGGCAGGTAGCTGAGGTGGCGCAACGGTGGGTCTCCACGAAGATCCGCTTGCCGCCACGCAGGTGCCTGCCCAACTGGTTGGGTCGGCGGCTGCATGCGAACGGTGGTGGAGGTTGGAATTGGTGTGGGCCTGATGGTGGCCCTATGGGTGTCCTTGGCAAGGGCCTCGCCATAGCCCCAGCAAGGGTCTTGCCGGGGCTCCGACAATGGTCTTGCCGTGGCGCCCGCTGTTATCCCTGGCAAGGCTCTTGCCGGGGGCCTTGTGGTCCCCCTTGGCTGGGATCCCGCCAAGGGTCGTCATCTTCTATAGTGTGTATCTGATATTGAATGTCTTCACAAAGATCTGCATGCCACCACGGGGATGTCTCCCGAATCCTTGCCCCACGGGGGCAGTGAACTCAAGGGTGATTCGCTCCGTAGGTGTGGGGCGAGCTGCCACGGCAAGGGTCTTGCCGGATTGGCTAACCCCCCCTGGCAAGGATCTTGCCGGGGGAGTCCGCTTCGTCCCCCTCGCTCTTTGTGGTCTTGGTCTTGGTGTCGTTCTGCTTCTTTTGAGCTTCGGCCTTACCTTGGCTCACCTACCTTGCCTTGACCGGTGCAGTGGCGTCCATGGCTCGGACTGCCCGTGCACAATTATAGGGATACAAAAAAGTGTACCCTTCTTTTTGTACACCGATAGGGCTGTTACAGCAGTATGTTACTTTCCTATGATATCATGATGGCTTGCTTATATTACTGTCAACATTTACTGAAAAAATATTCATGCTCATAACATGCGGTTCTTAAGATTGACTACATCAAGAGCCTTTTTTTATTTGACTCCAACTTGATATGATGTTGTAGGCCACCTGGTGTCCCTACCCTTCCTAATCCCAGAACCTTTCAAAAAAAAGCGGCATGGCAGTTGCAGGTGGTTCCTGGGTCGATCAGACGACAATCGTTTGCACGTACCGGACGTGTTGTTTCGCGGAATACAATCACAGTCACTACAAGGTCTTTGAGCAGGATCCAAGCTTCTCCGGGCCTTCAGGAATTTTTGACTGGAGGCTGGTAAGTTGGTACACGCTCTCTGTTTGTCGGACTGAATTATCCGATTAACCAGGAGATAACAGACGACAAGGATCATGATGGCAGCGTGGTTTCGTTCATCAAGCAAAACTGTGTGTACATAGCATACCATGCGTCTCTGCATGCACCATACCCTGATATGTGCCGCCATGCTCTGCAGCCCAAAGTAGGAGAGAGGGTCGCAAATATCAGACTTCGACCTGCTGGCTGGAGTTTCCCCGGTCAGGCACCCATCTGGTTCAAGCCGTCAGCCAATCTCCACAGCTTAATAAATAGTAACGTCTAACTGAGCCAGTTAGTTAGATACGTACACTTGGTGTAGTAGGATCTTTATTTAGTTTGATGCATACACTTGTCTTTTTTGGTAGCCCTTTTGTAATGATGGCTGATGTTTGGTTTGGAAGAGAGAGCCGCGTCTTCACTCTTCTGGCCCGCTTTCTGCTTCTGTTGCACCCCCAGCCCTGGTTGCTGATGCTGCTGTTTTCAATGTATAATCAGTAGTATATTTCGTCTGTTGGTTGAATAAATGTGTTTTTAGAACGACAAACACAATGTTTTGGAAGTCGTTGCACTGTTCGATCCTTTAGTGCCCCATACCGTACATAGCGCATACTATTTTTCGTATGGAACACATTTTCCACTTGTTGATAACATGCAGCCCACTGATGAAGGCCCAATAGAGGAGCCCATAATTAACTGGAAGGGAGGCTCTCACATGAATCCGGCCCAGGTACATGCTCATGGTCCCCTAAACATAAATAAGTAAGTAAATAAATAAAGCTAAATGCTCATGCACCAGTTCTTTAAATTCATGATTTAACAGGAGGATATTATTTCCTATGATAGTGTTGTTACATTCAGTTGATATTATTCTTAGGCAAAGATAGCGACCGGTCTTCTTTCCCCCAACATTTTCTTCCTGCAACCAGCGGACCCATGCAAATCGTAGTCAACATCGTAAATAGTTCCAATTCATTTTTATTTTTCAATAAGAATGTCCAACCCAGCCCAACACATTGGCCACATCACTTTATCCTCCACCTTGGTGGGCTCGCCGCGGCGCCGCTGTCCGGCCCTGTCAACATAGTTTTTTTGGAAATGGTCCATATCACTATAGTGAATTGGGAGAGGACTGTAGTTGTGAGTATGACAGTACGGACCCACCAGTTTGATAACCCACAAGTATTGGGGATCGCAACAGTTTTCGAGGATAGAGTATTCAACCCAAATTTATTGATTCGACACAAGGGGAGCCAAAGAATATTCTCAAGTATTAGCAGTTGAGTTGTCAATTCAACCACACCTTGATAATTTAGTATCTGCAGCAAAGTATTTAGTAGCAAAGTAATATGTAAGTAACGGTAACAGTGGCAAAAGTAACAGTAGCAGTTTTGTAGTAATTGTAACAATGGCAACAATAAAGTAACTAAGCAAAGAGCAATATGTGAAAAGCTCATAGGCATTGGATCAGTGATGGATAATTATGTTGGTTGCGATTCCTCATGTAATAGTTATAACATAGGATGACACCGAACTAGCTCCAGTTCATCAATGTAATGTAGGCATGTATTCCGAATATAGTCATACATGCTTATGGAAAAGAACTTGCATGACATCTTTTGTCCTACCCTCCCGTTGCAGCGGGGTCCTGTTGGAAACTAAGGGATATTAAGGCCTCCTTTTAATAGAGTTCCAGACCAAAGAATAAACACTTAGTGAATACATGAACTCATCAAACTACAGTCATCACCGGTAAGTATCCTGATTATTGTCCCTTCGGGGTTAAGGGATCATAACACATAATAGGTGACTATAGACTTGCAACATAGGATCAAGAACTCACATATATTAATGAAAACATAATAGGTTTAGATCTGAAATCATGGCACTCGGGCCCTAGTGACAAGCTTTAAGCATAGCAAAGTCATAGCAACATCAATCTCAGAACATAATGGATACTAGGGATCAAACCTAACAAAACTAACTTGATTACATGGTAAATCTCATCCAACCCATCACCGTCTAGCAAGCCTACGATGGAATTACTCACGCACGACGGTGAGCATCATGAAATTGGTGATGGAGGAAGGTTGATGATGATGACGATGACGGATTCCCCTCTCTGGAGCCCTGAACGGACTCTAGATTAGCCCTCCCGAGAGAGTTTAGGGCTTGGCGACGGCTCCATATCGTAAAACGCGATGAATCCTTCTCCCTTATTTTTTTCTCCCCGAACGTGAATATATAGAGTTGGAGTTAAGGTCGGTGGAGCATCAGGGGGGCCATGAGGCAGGGGCCCGCCCTAGGGGGGGCGCCCCCACCCTCGTGGACAGGGTGTGGGCCCCCCCGACGTTGATTCTTTCGCCAATATTTTTTATTAAATCCAAAAAGTTGCTCTGTGGATTCTCAGGTCGTTCCGAGAACTTTTATTTCTGCACAAAAATAACACCACGACAGTTTTGCAGAAAATAGCGTCAGTCTGGGTTAGTTCCATTCAAATCATGCAAGTTAGAGTCCAAAACAAGGGCAAAAGTGTTTGGAAAAGTAGATACGACGGAGACATATCAACTCCTCCAAGCTTAAACTTTTGCTTGTCCTCAAGCAATTCAGTTGACAAACTGAAAGTGATAAAGAAAAACTTTTACAAACTCTGTTTGCTCTTGTAGTTGCAAATATGTAAAGCCAGCATTCAAGTTTTCAGCAAAGATCATAAACTAACCATATTCACAATAACACTTAGGTCTCATGTTTACTCATATCAATGGCATAATCAACTAGCGAGCAATAATAATAAATCTCGGATGACAACACTTTCTCAAAACAATCATAATATGATATAACAAGATAGTATCTCGCTAGCCCTTTCTGAGACCGCAAAACATAAATGCAGAGCACCTCTGAAGATCAAGGACTGACTAAACATTGTAATTCATGGTAAAAGAGATCCATTCATAGTCATACTCAATATAAATTAATAGTAATGCATGCAAATGAGAACGGTGCTCTCCGGCGAGTGCTTTTTAATAAGAGGATGATGACTCAACATAAAAGTAAATAGATAGGCCCTTCGCAAAGGGAACCAGGGATTTGTAGAGGTGCCAGAGCTCGATTTTGAAATAGAGATAAATAATATTTTGGGTGGCATACTTTCATTGTCAACATAACGACCGAGAGATCTCGATATGTTCCATGCTACACACATTATAGGAGGTTCCCAAATAGAATGGTAAAGTTTATACTCCCCCACCACCAACAATCATCAATCCATGGCTTGCCCGAAACAACGGGTGCCTCCAACTAACAACAATCCTTGGGGAGTTTTTTTTGCAATTATTTTTATTTGATTTGAGCATGGGACGACATCCCGGTGACCAGCCATTTTCTCGTGAGTGAGGAGCGGAGTCCACTCCTCTTGAGAATAACCCACCTAGCATGGAAGATACAAACATCCCTAGTTGATACATGAGTTGTTCGAGCATACAAAACAGAATTTCATTTGAAGGTTTGGAGTTTGGCACATACAAATATACTTGGAACGGTAGGTAGATACCGCATATAGGAAGGTATGGTGGACTCATATGGAATAACTTTGGGGTTTATGGATTTTGGATGCACAAGCAGTATTCCCGCTTAGTACAAGTGAAGGCTAGAAAGAGACTGGGAAGCGACCAACTAGAGAGCGACAACAGTCATGAACATGCATTAAAATTAATCAACATTGAGTGCAAGCATGAGTAGGATATAATCCACCATGAACATAAATATCGTGAAGGCTATGTTGATTTTGTTTCAACTACATGTGCGAACATGTGCCAAGTCAAGTCACTCGAATCATTCAAAGGAGGATACCACCCCTATCATACCACATCACAACCATTTTAATAGCATGTTGGCACGCAAGGCAAACCATTATAAACTCCTAGCTAATTAAGCATGTCATAAGCAACTATAATCTCTAATTGTCATTGCAAACATGTTTATTCATAATTGGCTGAATCAGGAACGATGAACTAATCATATTTACAAAAACAAGAGAGGTCGAGTTCATACCAGCTTCTCTCATCTCAATCGGTCCATCATATATCGTCATTATTGCCTTTCACTCGCATGACCGAATGGTGTGGATAATAATAATAGTGCACGTGCATTGGACTAAGCTGGAATCTGCAAGCATTCAATTCAAGGGAGAAGACAAGGTAATATGGGCTCTTGGTTAAATTAACAATAATGCATATAAGAGCCACTCAACATTTTCATCATGGTCTTCTCCTCTCAACCCCAAAGAAAAGAAAAGAAATAAAACTATTTACACGGGAAAGCTCCCAACAAGCAAAAGAAGTACGAGAAATCTGTTTAGGTTTTATTTTAATTACTACTACTACAGGCATGGAAAGTAAACTAGCTAAAAGCTATAGCTATTTTTTTTGGTTTTTCTTAAGGTTATTCGAACACACAAGAAGAAAGCAAGAAAAGAAAACAAACTAGCATGGATAGTATAATGAAAAAGTATGAGCACCGACAACTAGAATGAGTGTGTGAACATGAATGTAATGTCGGTGGGAAATACATACTCCCCCAAGCTTAGGCTTTTTTCCTAAGTTAGTTTATGCCCATGGATTAGAGCTACTCTCTCTGGTGTACTGAGGAGTATTGACTGAGTACCACTGGCTGGCAATCTCCTCCGGATCCCACTGATAAGAGGACTATCGATAAGGGTCAAGTGGTGGTTCCGGCTCAGGCTCTGGAGCTGGTGACTAACTCCGGTATGCGTAAACGGCCTCCGACAAGACCAGGTACGTGCCTGAAGATAAGTCAAACAAAGAGGGTGCACGCAAGATAATAGTCTCATTGTGAGTTTTATGAAAGCTCAAATTATACTTAAGCATCTTCTCATCATTTTTAACAATAAACTCATGTGCTACCATACTCTTATAATCTAGAATGATAGGGGGCAACAGCTTTTCCTCTTTCTCCTAATGCCTAATAGGTATCCTAAAGTGTTTAGCAAGGCGTGAAGCATAGATGCCTCCAAAGATGGGGCCCTTTGTATGGTTCAGACTTAATCGTTTAGTAACAATAGCGCCTAAACTAATAGTGTTATCACGAAATAAAGCCTGGCACAAAACAACAATATCAGGAACACTAAGGTTTCCACAGTTCCCGCGACCAATTAAGCATCTACTAGCAAATATTGCAAAGTAACGTGGAACAGGAAAGTGTATGCTAGTAATTCTAGCATCGGAAACCTTCCTCGTTTCCCCTACAGTAATCATATCAATAAATCCATCCACATATCTACGATGTGGTTCCTCTAGGCTGCCCTCGAAGGGTATCTGCAAACCCCACAAAAGTCACGTATTGACATCTCCCTAACCTCATCATATAAATGAAACTCCACTGAAGGTGGGGATTTCTTAGCATGAAAGTAAATTTTTTGCACGAAAGTAGTGGTGAGTAGGAGATATTGTTCGAGCTGGTTGTGGAGGAAGTCGGTGAGGCCTGCATTATCAGCCAAATGATAAAAATCATCATGAATCCCGGCTGCTCTCAAGAACTCATCACAAGGCCATTCACACGGTCAAACTTCCACGACGCGAGGGAGATTATACTTGGGCTTTTTATTCTCCTTACTTTGTTTATCCTTCGAGCTTTGGCTCAAAGAGCCCCTCAAAAATCTCTTCATCATTTTCTGAAAATTTCTGAAATTTTTAGTAACTCGAAATAAAAGTGAACCAAGCTCAACAAAATTGATAGCAACTACTCCCACAAGTTCCTAGAGACTATATCATGCATTAGAACTACTTGGGACCAAGTAAATTTGACATGCAAGCTCAAGAATAGGGTCACCTAAGCAACAAAAATTTGCAATGAGTAAAGCACTAGAACAAAGACTAATTGGATCATTGGAGGAGTCACATACCAAAGAACAATCCCCCAAAGCAGTTTTGTGAATGGAGCTTTGAGCAATATGTTGAATACCCAAGATGCACAACTTTGATGAGCCACATGCCTCCAAAACCATAAACCCCCCACAGAGAGCGAGGTTCATGAAGCGTACTACATATGATGGTCCCCTTCCCCCTCCTCGACGCATACTATATGCTCCTACCGTAATAGAACCCAAAAATAATCCTCCTACCGCGAAATTAATTAAATCTCCCGATGTAGGTCAAAGTGATGCATGCATCGACAATGGCCTCGTGGGCCCATAGATGGAAACGTCACACGTGAGTGTCCTAGCTAGGATAACCACCGCCTGCATGCATGTGGCCCAAAGAGGTGTTGTGTGATGTTTGAATAGCCAATTTCACAACTTTGATATGGCACGTGCCTCGGAAACCGAAAAGTCCCGACACTGAGTGAGGTGTACTTGTTCACGGACGCGCACATATAGTATATATGCTAGTCCCCTCCCACCTCTTCGACGCGTACTATATACCACGATAACACAAACAAAAAAGATTCTACCTTGCTGGTCAAATTAAGCGCATTGCCGGCTGTTCGTCAAAGTGATGGACGACGACCTTGCGGGCCCACAGAAAGCGTCACACATGAGTATCGAATGTCGCGTAGGACAACCATCGACTGCATGTGGCCAAAACATGTATGTATGAAAGGGTTGTGTAATGTTTTAAATAACAAATTCACAACTCTAATGTGGCACCTGCCTAACAAAATGGCTAACCCACACGGTGGCTCACAACTCGTAGTGTACTGCGAGCCACCCGCCACCCCCCAGACGCACACACCCACACACACACTGTCGTGGAATTATCACATCAGATGTCCTAGTCAAAGGACTTAGTCGTGGAGCCATCACAACGAGATTAGCTTAAAGGGGTTAAACCGAACAAAGGACACGGGGAGTTTATACTAGTTCGGCCCCTTGCGGTGAAGGTAAAAGCCTATGATCCAGTGGTGGTGGAATTGATGGGGTCTCGATGAGCAGGGAGCGAATCCGCTTTACCTATCTCTCGAGTTGTTGTTTCTTGTCCCTGAACCGCCGCCGGGTCGTCCCTTTATATACATAGCTTGACGCCCGACGGTTTACAGAATACCGAGGCCGGCTCGTACTCGTGTCCGGCTCGGTTTCTACCTTTCCTTATCTTACAACACAAGTTACATATCTCATGGCGGTTTACGTCTATGGGCCCTAATCCGCCCTTGGGCTCTGGGCCTCTAAGTCTCTGTAGTAAAGTGCCATATTCCTTGTCTTCATGGGCTTCAATACGAATGAGCATAACCCGGCCCCTTCTGGGCTGTTTATACTCAGTAGTTATATCCCAAACATTAGGCCCCATATTGATTTGAACCTGTTCATGTCAATCTTCAACACTTCGAAAAAACTCCTTCTTGAACATCCTCATATGAACCTTGTAAACCAACATGACGTCATCTCCATATGAACTTGGTAAACCACCGTGACGTCATCTTCAGATTGCAGTAAATCGCCATGACGTCATCTGCTTATTAAAACCTATAAATGCTTTCTTTTATTAATAACCCTCTGAAAACCGAGGCGACACCTGTGTCACATATCCATTTTTTGGGTTCCTCGATTCCCGCGCCTTCCACTTATCCCTCCACCTTATAAATAGGACCAGGGGTCATTTTTTCATTTCCCCTTCATGCCCCTTCGCCTCATCGTCTTCCTCGCATCACCTCAGAGCTCGAGCGCAGCCGCCACCGTCGACCTTTGCCTCTGCACCGACAACGGCCACTGCATCTACCTGATCTGACCAGAGAAACGCGGCGCCTCTCTGCTACTCCTTCAACCTCTGTAAGGTTTCTTCGTCCTCACCTCAGATCTACCATTAGGGTTTCGTTGTTCTTCGGTGTTCTTTAGTGTTCATCAATGTTCATTGCTGTCATATGGATCCTTCAACACAACGCGAGGTTTTTTCCTGTGCGCCCATAAGACCTCGTTTTTCTTCATCATAGCATCTCTTTTATCAGTAAACAGATCCCATCTAGCCTTTAGCTCTTCCGCTAACACCGGTTAGGGCTTTTGAATTTTTCTCCTTTTTAAGACTGCGGTAGATCCAAAATTATAGTCACAATTTGTAAAACCTGTTTATGAAATACTTAGGAATTTGGTCAGATCTATAACTCCCACACCATTGTAGGCGGTTTAACTTCTTAGAAAATGATAATCCGCCAGGTAACATTAGCCCTCTCTTAAACTGCCAATCTGACCTTAATATCACATAATCCGGTCTATCAATGCACATATGTTTCGATATCTCCTTCCCCGGCTTGATGCCGGTTTATACACATCAGTCATAAATTGTAAACCGGTTTTAATCCTCTTTCCCAACTTGTCATTGAAATGGCGAAACAGTTCTATGCTTGCAATTGGGTCCCTTCCCAAGTCACTAAGGAGCAACTGACTGGGTACGTTTTGACTAGCGCTTTAGTGAGCCAAGAAACCATCCACTAGAGGGTCCCCGGTTCAGAAAATCCTCCTGAGCCCCAGAATGGAAAAGTGATTGTATTTACTGATCATCTGAATCGAGGGTTCAGCCCGCCTGGATAAAAATTCTTTCGTGATGTGCTTTCTAGCTTCCAGATCCACCCTCAAGATATTGGACCGAACTCTGTGTCCAATATATGCAATTTTAAAGTATTTTGCGAAGTCTATCTGCAAGAGGAACCCACATTGGAACTTCTTTTACTTAAACCACCGTACTGAATTTATGGACGGGCCCAACACTGAACTCGGGGGCGTTTCAATCCAGAAGAGAAAGGATGTTGACTTCCCTCACGCCAAACATCATAGCCACCCAAGGACTGGAATCAGACTTGGTTTTACTGCCGCAACACAGCTCCAGACAATGAAAATCCTCTGCCAGGTTATCGTGCATACCGGCATACTCAGCGACTAACTGCCAAGGTACGATCAAAATATGCCCCTCGGGTAGCAAAACTCAGAGCTTTTATAGCCAATGGTCTGACAGGAATTGATTTCGTTCGATGCTGGGTGTCTTGGAGCATTTTGCCTTTAAGCTGGCGCCCCGGTTTAATGTGTGAATATAGAGGGGATCTAAAAGACCCTCAGCGTCATGTTGACATCCAGCTCACGGATGATAAAATCACCGAAGCTCTCAAGAAAATGCTTGATGAACCGGTGGCTGCATGTAGCCGAGTGGGGCTTAGTCCCTTCTATGCGTCCAACAAACTGCCAGCTGTAAGAATTGTCGTATTTTTGCTTTAATCCATCCCTCCTTAATTATTCCTTTATAACTTGTTGTCCATCTGCACAGGGTGATGATCCGTTCGGGAAGAGGAAATCGCAGGATAAACCGGTGAGGGCACCCTGCATCAAGACTAGGGTTACAAAAAGGCCAACAAAGAAGAAAACCACCAAGGCTTCTTATCTGCCAAATGATGAAGAGCTTGATGACCCGGAGTCAGAGGTAGAACTTGACTCTCTTGGTTATTTTTTCATACACCTCATTGACAATGATTGTTCTCAGGATGACGCGGAAGCTAGCCGGGCTGGTGATGTAGAGGTAATTGTTCTATCTTCCGACTCGAATCATGTGCCAGTACCAAAACTCCGTCGAGCAGTCCGGAAAGTAAAATATTCACACCCTCTTGCTTATTCGGATCCATACTTTTCTTTGAAGACACAGCAGCATGAAGCTCGCCGCACAACCCGGCATAGTGGTCAAGTGGTTACCTCCTCTGGTTCACCATATTCTCCAGTTCGCAAACGTCGTCAAGAGGTCTCTTGTACTTCTAATGCACTTTATCCCAAGGCGGGTTACTTCTGATATCCTCTTAATCCGTCTGATTCAAATTATCAGGGAACCTCCCATTCATCCTCCGGCGAGTCATCAGCCACACAGATGCCTCCCCTCAAGACTGTTCCTGGGTAAGTATATTATATTTGACCCTTTATGTTTTGTATTGGTTTATTGTACTAACCTCTGCGTCTGTTCTCTTTTTGTGCCAAAGACAGACTTAGCAAGAAAGCCAAGCTGACTACACCAACTAGTGATAATCCGGCCACTGAACCGGAGAAAACCTCAGAGGCTCTTGATCAAAATGCTGATATTGCTCTGGATGATCCGGTACCTCAGGGTTAGGATACTTATGTTGAACCGCTAGAAATGAATCCAACAAGCCAACCGTTGATCCGCCGAGCCCAGCTACCGATCCACCAAGCCCAGCAAGAGCATCTGCTAAACCGCCAAGCCCAGATAAGACTGTTGATGGCATGACAGATGATGTTGTGATTACCGGCTTTGGCCATACTTCTCCTGGCAACCCTGTCATTTTATCAAAGCATGGTGCCAAAGAAGAATTTTCTGCTGTGGATAAGGGCAAGTGGAAAATTGATTTATCAAGCCATGCCCATCTCAATGCTCAGGACCTTCACTTCTGGATATTTAAACCGTCTGTATACGAGCCGCGACTATGAAGCCGGGTTAATAGGTCTAATGAAACATCGATATGAGGTAAATATCCATTCCTTTGCATAAGTTCTTTTTCCTTAGCACCTGCTTCAATTATAATCTCCAGTAGCCCCCAAGGGCCTGTTCATCAATGTGAAGGTGAACCGGGACTTGTAATAGAATGATATTGGATTTTGCTTGTGTAGCCCCTATAGACCGGTTTATACCTTTAGTATGAACCGATATATCTTCTGTAATATAGTTTCCAAAATTCCTTTCAATCATCAACATGATCCGGTTTGTTGAGAGAAACTTGATAACCTTGAATTGATCCGATATGCATTATCCCCCAAGTGCCAAGTATATAACTTGTTGTGTGCTTGGGACTTAAAATATCAGTTGAGAAAAAGCAATCCGCATTAGCCCCCAAGTGCCAAGTGTATAACTTGTTATGTGCTTGGGACTTTGAAAAAAGTATTACCAACTTATTATTTGTCTTTTGCAGGCTGACTTGACTAAAAAAGATGCCCAAATCACCAACCTCGAAGAAAACATCAAGTCCCAGCAAGCCGAAACTTCAAAAGCCAAAGAAGAGCCGAAGGGCGCTTTAACAACCATGGAACAATTGAAGGATGGCTTCAAAGGTGAACGAGCAGATTGGGAGGCTGAAAAAATAACTTTGCTAAAGCGGACGGAGGATGCTGAAGCAGCCCTTAAACCGGTGACAGAAGAACTGGCTGGATTAAAATGACAAATCAACACTATGACCTCTGCTATTTTTGGTAAGTACCCTCTTCATGAACTGTACTTAATCATCCTTGAAATCGCCGGTTTAACAATAATATTGTAACCATTGCAAGTAGCCGTGTTGCCCATCTCGGTTCAGCCATGCGCAAAAAACAGAAGGCTGCCTATACCTTGATAGAGCAGTTATATACCGGCGCTCAACGGGTCATCTGCACAACTTCATACAATAAACCGCCACCGACTTTAATCAAGGATACATTGGCCAAGTTATCCATGATGCCTGCCCAGCTAGAAGAGGTGAAAAGATCTGCGGCAAGGGCTTGTGCACTGTCTGCACTGACTCGGGCTAAGGTGTGGATAGCTGACCTTGATCCGGAAGACATTGGGAATGGCTATCCCAACCAAAAAGAAGATGGGTCAGAATTTGACAATGATGCCCTTAGAGATTTGACAAAGGAGATGCGCCCGCTTGCAAGTAAACCGGCCGAAGAGACTGATTTGACTTTCCACTGGTCGATTTATGACGCAGACAACAAACGGAATGATGCGTCGGTTTATGAAGTGCAAAATCTTATCCCGCCAATCCGTAAGCATACTTATGCCCCTGATGTTGAACCGTCCGACCTTATAAGCGATGAAGCTGTCTTCCGAGCTTTATCTGGGATTGACTGGGCAACCATTAACTTCCAGCCACTGGGTGGGGAGGCAGAGGGTGAACCTGCGCAAGATGATCCGCAACCTTCACATCAACCTGAGGAAGAGTCATAATTCGGAGGCCGATTTAACTTTTCGTGCCGCGATATCAGTGATAAACAATTATTCTTTTGGGCGCCTGCTGCCTTGTAATAGGCTAGTTTGAAACACTTGGTCTGTTATGCCGTCGTGCATAGCCACTTTTCCTGATACTTTTAATCTACCATGACATGCATTGTCTGCTTATGATCCTTAGCAGTTTTATGCAATCATGTTTCTGCATAGAATAAACTGAAAAATTGTCCTGGCAGTTTACCGCCAGACGGGTCATAATGCCCAATATAAAGCTAGGGTTTATAACCAAGGCTGTAAAACAATGAAATATGAAATACATCATACTTGTGATATTGAATCACATCATTGGTTTACCAACTTTCTTGTAGTAAGGGTGATAACTCCCACCATGTTGTGCTGGTGTATAATAAGTCATGTCGGGTTATGATAAACACCGGATGATCATCCTAGCGACTTATAGTCAATGTGAGGTCGGGTTAATAAACACCGGTTTGTAATTGGTTGTGTACTTAACAACTTATAGTTGAAAGCCACACCGCGTTAACAAACACCGGGTTATATTGATGACTTATAGTCAGGCCGGGTTAATAGACGTCGGTTTACCTCAAAACCTTATCAAAGGAGGAAAACTTTGACAAATAAAAGCAAATAAAAACTTGTAGTCGTGGCTTTTCAAGGGCTGCCAGGCCCAAATTCGAGGCTTTTCATGGGCTGCCAGGCCACTGAGTTAAGCCATTTTACACAAGCCTATTAAGATGGGCCTCACATTAACCAATCGTCGTTTTAACTTTGACAAGTTTGGGTCTGTATAATATTGACTTGTCAAATGTTCGGCGGGTCATACCAGGATTACCTGGACGGAGTGGCTTACTTGATAAGGCAGGTTAACCCGGGGTTTTAGGTGAATACACCTAGCTTCCAAGCCTGGCTTGATAGCCTGTTCCAAGGGTCCTTTTAAAACTCTTTGTTGATGTGCACAAAAAGCCCCCAGGTAACATTTTCGAGCTGTGCTCAGTGGGTGCCTATGTTTGAGCTGTGCTTAGCAACAAACTCTCTTTGGCCCCTTGGGTGTGAAGCCCCCAAGCTTTATTATGGCTTTATAAGCCGGTTTAATGGATAATCAGAACTCCGCTTTATAATCAAAAGCCCCCATGTAACCAAGAAGATATATAAGGCGAAACGGCACAGGCCCCGCTTTATCAAGGATGCCGGTTTATTTATTGATCATAATATGTACATTGTCAAACATATATACATGATAGGAGCCTATGGCTCAGGTATAGTAAGGCCGAAGATGAGCAATATTCCACGGCCGACGGGTCTCCTCCTTCGACTTGCGAGAGTCTTTGTGCTCTCGAACATCAATGAGGTAGTATGGCCCATTGTTCAGATTCTTGTTGACCACAAAGGGCCCTTCCCAAGGTGGGGATAACTTGTGCATGTCGGTCTGATCTTTGGATAAGCCGGAGCACTAAGTCGCCTTCTTGAAAAGTTCTGGTTTTAACCCGGCGGCTATGATAACGCCGCATGTCTTGCTGATAAATCACCGAACGAGCTGCTACTATGTCCCGTTTTTCATCTAACAGGTCCAATGCATCTTGACGTGCTATTTTGTTCTCCGCTTCAACATAAGCTACCACTCGGGGCAAGTCATGGCGAATATTACTTGGAAGAACCGCTTCTGCTCCATAAACAATGAAGAAGGGTGTGTAACACGTAGATGTATTGGGGGTGGTGTTAATGCTCCATAAAACAGAGGGTAACTCTTCCACCCAACAACCCGGCGTCCTCTGCAAAGGGACCATATGCCGGGGCTTGATACGCTTCAGGATTTCTTGATTAGCTCTCTCCGCTTGACCATTAGACTGGGGGTGAGCCACTGAGGACAAATTAAGCCGGATGTGCTCATCTTGACAGAAGTCTTCCATAGCACCCTTGGAGAGATTCGTGCCATTATCTATTATAATGCTGTGTGGAAAACCAAAATGGAAAATCACCTTTTTCATGAATTGAACCGCCGTGGCCGCATCACACTTGCTTACTGGCTCTGCCTCCACCCACTTGGTGAATTTATCAACTGCCACCAGAAGGTGGGTCTTCTTATCCTTGGACCTTCTAAAAGGCCCAACCATATCCAGCCCCCAAGTCGCAAACGTCCAGGTGATTAGAATCATCCTTAATTCCTGGGCCGGAACATGAGCTCGACGTGAAAACTTCTGACAGCCATCACACTTCCTGACCAGATCCTCCGCATCAGCATGAGCTGTTAACCAGTAAAAACCATGTCGAAAAGCCTTAGACACCAAGGATTTTCAACCGGAATGATGACCACAATCTCCTTCGTGGATTTCACGCAAGATCTCACAGCCTTGTTCAGGAGACCGCAACGCTGAAACACCCCTGAGACACTGCGATGATGTAACTCACCATTCACAATAGTCATAGACTTGGACCGCCAAATTATCTTTCTGGCCAGAGCTTCGTCCTCGGGTAACTCACCCCAGGTCATATACGCCAGGTATGACACTGTCCAATCAGGGATAGCATGAAGAACCGCCACCAACTGAGCCTCTGGGTCAGGAACAGCTAGATCCTCCTCCATCGGTACCTTGACCGATGGATTATGTAGAATGTCAATAAAAATGTTGGGCGGCACCGGTTTACGCTGGGATCCGAGCCGGCTTAAAGCGTCCGCCGCTTCATTCTTGCACCGATCAATGTGTTCGACCTGGTAACCCTTGAAGTGACCGGCAATGATATCCACCTCACGCCGATAAGCCGCCATGAGTGGATCCTTAGAATCCCAAGTACCAGACACTTGTTGAGCCACTAAATCGGAGTCGCCGAAGCAACGCACCCGGATTAAGTTCATCTCCTTAGCCATCCGAAGACCGTGGAGCAAGGCCTCGTACTCAGTTGCATTATTAGTACAGGGAAACATCAAACAGAGAACATAACAAAATTTGTCACCTTGAGGGGAAGTAAGAACCACTCCAGCCCCCGAGCCCTCCAATTGTCTGGATCCATCAAAGTGAATAGTACAGTACATATTATCCGGTTTATACTCCGGTGCCTGCAACTCTGTCCAGTCGTTGATGAAATCCACGAGCGCTTGGGACTTGATAGTTGTGCATGGCATATATTTTAACCCGTGAGGTCCAAGGTCAATAGCCCACTTAGTAACCCGGCCAGTCGCCTCCCTATTCTGAATGATATCTCCCAATGGAACGGAACTGACCACAGTAGGATGGCCCTGAAAGTATTGCTTGAGCTTCCGGCTCGCCATAAAAACACCATACACCAACTTCTGCCAATGTGGGTATCTCTACTTTGATTCGATAAGCACCTCGCTAATGTAATAAACCAGCCGCTGAATCGGATACTCCTTACCTGCCTCCTTGCGCTCCACCACAATGGCCACGCTAACAACCCGGGCGTTAGCAGCCACGTATAGCAGCAATGGTTCCTTATCAATGGGAGCAGCAAGAACAGGCGGTTCGGCTAACTGCTTCTTCAGATCCTCAAACGCCGTATTAGCAGCATCACTCCAGACAAAGTTGTCTGTCTTGTTCATCATTTGATATAGAGGGATCGCCTTTTCTCCCAACCAGCTGATAAACCGGCTTAGCGCAGCAATACGACCCGCCAGTCATTGAACATCATTGATACACACTAGTTTAGCTAGGGACGTAATAGCCTTGATCTTTTCCAGATTAGCTTCAATGCCCCTGTTAGACACCAGAAAAACCCTAGAGCTTACCTGCCGGTACACCAAAAACGCACTTGGCCGGATTAAACATCATCTTATAAACCCAGAGGTTATCAAAGGTCTCCTTCAAATCAGATATTAGTGTCTCTGCCTTTCTGGATTTCACCATGATATCATCCACATAAGCATGAACATTGCGCCCAATCTGATTATGAAGGCAATTCTGCACACACCGCTGATAAGTCGCCTGGGCACTCTTGAGCCCAAAAGGCATAGATACATAGAAGAAGGCTCCAAAGGGAGTTATAAAAGCCATCTTCTCCTGGTCCTTAACTGCCATTTTGATCTGATGATAACCCGAATAAGCATCCGGAAAACTCAACCGCTCACAACCCGTCATAGCATCAATGATTTGATCAATACGGGGGAGGGCAAAGGGATCAGCTGGACAAGCCTTGTTTAAGTCCGTGTAATGCACACACGTACGCCAAGTGTCGTTCTTCTTGAGTACCAGCACTGGGTTAGCCAACCAAGGGTGAAAAACCTCCACGATAAACCTTGCTGTTAAGAGCCGGGCTACCTCCTCACCAATGGCCTTGCGTCTCTCTTCATTGAAGCGGCGAAGAAACTGCTTGACCAGTTTAAACTTGGGATCAATATTAAGAGTGTGCTTAGTGAGTTCCCTCAGTACACCTGGCATGTCAGAAGGTTTCCATGCAAAAATGTCTCGGTTCTCACGGATGAACTCGACGAGCGCGCCTTCCTATTTCGGATCCAAGTTGGCGCTGATGCTAGACAGTCTGGATGAATCGCCAGGAACAAAATCAACCAACTTAGTCTCATCAGCCGATTTAAACTTCAAAGCTGGATCATGCTCTGTAGTGGGTTCTTTCAAAGAAGTCATATCCGTCGGATCAACATTGTCTTTATAGAATTTTAACTCCTCTGTTGCACAAACCGACTCAGCATAAGCCGCATCACCTTCCTCACACTCCAAAGTGACCTTTTAGCTTCTGTGCATTGTGATGGTCCCCTTATGACCCGGCATCTTGAGATGCAGATAAACATAACACGGCCTTGCCACGAACTTAGCATAAGCCAGCCATCCAAACAGGGCATGGTACGGACTCCTGATTTTCACCACTTCAAAAGTCAATGTGTCTGACCTTGAATCGTGATCATCTCCAAAAGCAACCCCCAGAGCTATCTTACCGACCGGGTAGGCCGATTTTCTAGGCACCATACCATGAAAAACGGTGTTCGGCGGTTTAAGATTCTTATTTGTCAACCCCATATGCCGGAAGGTTTCATAATACAAGATGTTGATACTGCTCCCTCCATCCATGCGCACCTTGGTGAACTTATAACCTCCAACCTGCGGTGCTACTACCAACGCCAGATGACCCGGATTATCAATCCGGAGCGGATGATTTTCTCGACTCCACACAATAGGCTGTTCAGACCAGCGCAAATAACGGGGCACCGCCTGTTCAACGGAGTTCACTGCCCTTTTATGAAGCTTCTGATCGTGCTTGCACAGGATAGTAGTGAAGACATGATATTGTCCACCATTCAACTGCTTCGGGTGACTCTGATAACCCGACTGTTGCTATTGCTAATCCCCCTTTTGATTATAACCACCTTGGTTGCCCTGATTGCCTTGATTGCCCTGTCCACCTTAATTACCTTGAATCCCTGAACCGAAGTTGCCTCCACCATAACCCGGCCCATGAAACCCGGGTCCTGAACTATCGGACGACCCGTGATCATACTGGAAGAGATCTGAGTTTCTGAACTCTCGCATAATAAAGCAATCCTTCCAGGGGTGCATAGCTGGCTTCTCTTGCGTCCCGTGCTTTGGGCAAGGCTGATTTAACATGCGCTCTAGATTCATACCTGACCCGCCACTCCAATGGGGCGGTTAACCCTTACGGCGCTGACCATTACCCTGTACGTTGGTGTTAGCCATAAAATCCAAATTATTGTCTGCTTTATGTTTACCATTGTTCCCATGGCCCGCCTGGTTGTGTGGTTGTCCTTTCGCACCGCCGTTCTTCTTTCCCTTCCCCGGCTTCTCATCATCAGACTTGGGACCCTTGGTACTATCAGAGTCGGCATACTTAACCAAAGCTGACATAAGTGTTCCCATGTCATTGCAGTGACGCTTGAGTCGTCCCAATTTCAACTTCAGCGGCTTAAACCGGCAATTGCCCTCTAGAGTTATGACTGCCGAAACAGCATTGATGCGGTCCGACGAATGCAGTATTTCCGAAACCTGGCGCACCCAATGAGTTATTGATTCGCCTTCTTCTTGGACACAGGCGGCCAGATCCACAATTGACATGGGTTGCTTGCACATGTCCTTGAAGTTTGTTATAAACCGGGCCTTCAACTCGGCCCATGAGCCGACGAAGTTAACGGGCAAACCTTTTAACCAAGTGCGAGCCGTTCCATCCAACATCATGGTGAAGTACTTCGCACATGCCGCTTCATCCACATCCGGCATCTCCATTTCCATCTCATAGCTCTCAACCCATGACTTGGGGGGGTAAATCGGTGGTGTAATTAGGCACTTTACGCGGGCCCTTGACATCCTTGGGCAACCGCACATTGCGTAGAGCCGGGGTGAGACACGGCACCCCCCAAGAGCTGAAAGCAAGTCCTCGTTCCACTAACATCGTCGGTCGAACCGGAGTAGGCTAATGATTCGCGTACTATGCCGCTAACTCTGCCTCCCGACGCGCTCTACCATTATTTACCACATCCTGAGCATATGTACCACCGCGCGCCGGATTAGGCCCTCGAGGAGCGTCACGGTTCCGCGTATTGCTTGACACAGCCGGTTCATCAATGTGCCTGCTGTAACTCTTGATTGGGTGAGGGGTTGAATGAATTCTATCCCGGCTATACGAATAAGCCTGCTGCTGCACCGTAGCGGTTTGAAGAAGATCCCTTTCCCGCCGCGTCTCAACCGCCGCTGGTGACTCGCCCTCCATTGGAATAGCTGTCAACCGTGATGTCGCAGCGATCATGTTATCCAAAGGGGTGGAGAAGTGACCCGGTGGCGTCGGCATGTGTTGCGGCGGGTCATCTGTTCGTCGAGGCGGGTCCGTCACGCGTGGCTGATCTGGCGCTCCTATCCCAGGTGCTTCAGTCCGGTTTACTACTGCCGGATTACTGGATCCTGCTCCTGGCGTGTTGAAGAGATTCATTGCTTCATAAACGGGCGGTAAACGAGACCGATGCCTCCTCCTCAACATTTCATTCGAAGCTTCTGATCCAGCATGAGCCGGTAATTCTCTGCCTGAATCCGCTATAACTGGGCATCTAAAGCGGTCCGCTCATCAGCCATCCTGGTTTCCTTAGCTGCCAAGTCCTCCTTGGCTTGAGTTATCTGATCCCGCAGTTTTGTGACCTCCGCATTATGCCGATCTTGAGTCTCCGGGGTGACTGCTGTGGTCAACAATGTCGTCCAGGCATCCAATAAACCGGACAGAACTTGAGTTGGCTGGTGCGCGGTGCCTCCTGCCCCGGCTGCTGACCCGGAAATCATCACTGCTACAGTTGAAGATTGCAATGTGGGATGTGTACTGGCCATGAAGATCGCAACCTGGTTTGGCGGTTCAAGGGGGTTCAGAATACTGTCGCCATCGGGATAGCCCCCGAACCGGCCATCTTGTAGTTGGTATAGCGACTGGGTCTCGCCGATGGATGATACGTCATCAGAATAAACGTCTGTCTCACTATCGGACACCGGTTCAGATTCCGCACCATGGATGTATCCCAGAAACGCACACTTCACGGCAGGCTGAACCCGGGCAGGGCTTGCACGCTGAGCCGTCTCGACGAGGTCGGTGCAGATGTCCAGTTTAGGGCCCGGTTCGCCGATCTTGCCGATGAAGACATGAATTCCTCCAAAGGGGACCCCATACCCGTACTCGATTGAGCCGGCCTCGGGGCCCCAGCCTGGGTCTTCGATGCAGAGTTTACCATGACGACTCTTGGTCATCCGGCCCACTGCGGATCCCCTGAGCCCTTCAAAGTTACCCTTCAAGAACTCAAAACCATCGTGCGATAGCCCCACGATGGGCGCCAACTGCCGTGGAACTATCACGTCAGATGTCCTGGTGAAAGGACTTAGTTGTGGAGCCATCGCAACAAGCTTAGCTTAAAGGGGTTAAACCGGACAAAGGACACATGGATTTTATACGGGTTCGGCCCCTTGCGGTGAAGGTAAAATCCTACGATCCAGTTGTGGTGAAATTGATGGGGTCTCGATGAGCAGGGAGCGAATCCGCTTTACCTATCTCTCGAGTTGTTGTTTCTTGTCCCTGAACCGCCGTTGGGTCGTCCCTTTATATACACAAGTTGACACTCGGTGGTTTACAGAATACCGAGGCCGGCTCATACTCGTGTCCGACTCGGTTTCTACCTTTCCTTATCTTACAACACAAGTTACATATCTCATGGCGGTTTACGTCTATTGGCCCTAATCCGCCCTTGGGCTATGGGCCTCTAAGTCTCTGTAGTAAAGTGCCATATTCCTTGTCTTCATGGGCTTCAATACAGATGAGCATAACCTGACCCCTTCTGGGCAGTTTATACCCAGTAGTTATATCCCCAACACACACAGACCGCGAATCCACCGCAACTATGATGCATGTTAATTAATCCCGCGGTGAACATATGTTAGCAAAGGAGGGACGTTTTAATTTTGAAAAAAACCAGAGATCATTAAGACGTTTTAGTACATTAATTGATTGATTTTCTATGGGTATAATGTGCAAAAATCAAATTTGAGCTACATGCACACGTGACAGTGCACCTAAATGGATTGCAAAAACACATGTGTCTCACTGGGTGCATGTTTACTCCCCGTGCAAAAAATTTCGAACATTGAGAATCTTGATTTTTAAATTCTAGTACATCCAAAACTTATTTGAAGTTCACGAAACTTATCGTGTTTCATATGGACACCAATACAAAGTGGCATTGTACTTTTTTGTCAAATTCGAGACCAGTTTTGATGTAATCTTTATCTAATTGCAAACGGGAGATTATTAATAATTGAGAACCAATATCCCAAACGGATTATTTATTCGAACTGTGAGCATTAGACCAACAATGGATACGTGACACGCTTCGGTTAAGCAATAAAGCGGCAACATTAATCATCCAAATAGAAAAACAATATACGTGCCACCATGCGACCCGTGTGCCATGCGAGCAGGCATGAGTTGACGCGACGCATGCGAGTAGTCTGTCATGCATGCAGACATGGAGGCGTGCATGCAGGTGTGTGAATTGATGGAGGTGTGCTCATTGCGCAGTGTCATCGGGAGGCGTGCGTGTAGCTGTGTGAAATGACGGTAGGCATGCCAGCAGTCCGGGGTGCATGCTCACCGAGAGGCGAGCCAGCGGTTTGACCATCGCTCGCCTCTCTCCCACTACTCCATATTAATGGTGCGCCCGAGCGGCCATACCCCCCATCCTCGCCACACACACAATCCTCTCTCTTTGCTTGCATCCTTGACACCGCTCTCAGTCCTCAAAGCCGTCAGTGTATGAGAATGCCGCCGAAGCGCCCCATCGGAGGGAGTGGCGATGTCGGGGCTGCTGAAGCACCGGAGCACGGCGTGGAGATGGAGACAGAGGTCGCCGTCACCGCCGACGATTTATCGCTGACCCTGACGTCATCGGTGGCGTCGAGCTTCCACAGCCGGAAGCAGAGTTCCTCACCAACTCTGGTGATGAATCTGGCGGCGACCCTGGCAACGACTCTGTCGACCACTCCGGCGACGACTCCGACGATGAAGGACAACTGGTTAGTCATCTATACCCATTTATGTGTCAAATAGATCCTAGGGTTTCTTTGGTTACCCCTGCCTCCCCCTTTTTGAAATACAAATCCTATGGTTATGTTCTCCCAATCCATGAAATCTGAGTAAGTTTTGTTAGATCCATGTAGTGTATTGATTGTTTGAATGGTACAAGTGATAAGTGATTAGTTGTTTCATCTGTGCAAATGATTTCTTCTAGTAATCCGACTAGGGTTAGTGTTTGTGCTAATAATTCCTAACCAGGACTTGACAATTGATTTTGAATGACGTACATATATTTGTGCCATTATTTTCTTCAAGATTGGTATGTCCACAGACAACTATGCTTAAAAAACGAACCATAATCTCTAGATATTTATAATTAAATTGCCATAAATTCCTAATCCTACTTCACGGCATGTAAACATTGATTTGATGCAAAATTTGTTTTACTATTTGTATAGGTGTTGTCTGACGATGTGGACAGCGAGGATGAAGATGGAAAGAGGAGGTACAAGAGGCAAATCCTGAGGCAGCTTTATGCATGAATGCATAACAGGCGTATTAGGACCTGGAACGGCGGCTATCGATGCCCATTTTGCAACCACAAGCTTCATGACACGTATCTAAGTGTTCTGGCGCATGCAAGAGGACAGGTCGTTGGCTCCTTCAAGCAGAAGTATTCTCGCAAGGTGGCGCACGGTGCGTATGCCGAGTACCGGGAGAAGCTTCAGGGTCGTGCCGGCATGTGAGATGAGATGTGGGATCGAACTATATACGCTTGAGTATGCTTAATGACGGTTGAACTATGTACTTATGGTTGAACTATGCTTGTGTACGTGTATGCTTATTATCTATGTCTAAGTATGTTTACTCTATGTTTACTTATGTCTAACCGTGGGATATGGATGCAATCAGTTCAGTTGATGGAATCTACCTCCGTCATGGTTTATTGGTCCCATTTGTAATTTGTGTTAAATCTTGACCAAAGATTTAAGTGACAAAATGTTAGTGCAGGCCAGCCAAAATTATATCGTTGGATGGGTATTTGAGCATAGTGTTCAATGATATAATTTCTGGTGACATGCATAAAAATTTCTTAGTTAAATATTCGGTCAAAATTGGTACAAATTACAAAGTGAACCAATAAACCAGGACAGAGGTAGTACATCAATCACACACGGTTCCCAAAATTGGAACCCTGTGCAATGACTTTCATTTTGCCTGTTGCGTCAATCACACACGGTTGGCTCTAGCAAACCGTTGCCTCCGAAATTCTTTGTGGAACAGAAAACCCTCACCACCCAATTCAAAACATAAAAAATAAAACCCACACCATCCCCATGAAACAAAAACCCTCACCCCGCCTGCCACCCCTTTCGGTCCCAATTCAAACTTGCACAAGCTCCTCCACGTCTATGCATGGCACCGCCTATCGCGCCAGTAACCACTTAGCTCGACGCATGCCGCCGCCAGGCTGCCGGCAAAGCCCACCGCATTTCGCCACTTCAACTTGTTGCCGCCTATCGCCATCGACTTTCTCGACGCTGATCACGGTCGACCCAGCTCCGCTCAGTTGGGGAATGTGCCATACTAAGGGTCCTTTCTCGTGGACAACAAGATAACTAATTTAATGAGATATTATCTCATCTCTTATGCCAGTTCATGTGCCTTCTTTAATCACCCGACCGGAATCACCATGAATTCATTTTTATTCGAGCTGATTTGAGGGTTTTCTTCCATTCATAGAGTGTACAGTGCACAGACACATCGGGACTTTGCGGCCTCCGCTAGACATTCTATCTCACCGTACCAGATGACTTGAGGATGCGTGTGGTATGATCAATCTCACCATAAATCGGTTGGCATGGCCTACTTTCCTGAACATATTCTAAATATTGCTACATTTGGATAAAAGGTGCCACATGCACCATATACATAAAAGGGGATTTCCCCCCTCTTCTTTCTATATTAGGCAATTTATGATGTATTGTTCTTTCAATTACTCTCATATTTCCATGACATCATGTTTACCCTATCTGTTTAATTATAGATTTTTGTCCGTCGATTTCAACTATTGTATAGTTCTTTCAATTTGGGCCCATATTTGCATGTTACCATATTTTCTTTAACAATCCTACCATTTTCTGCAGCGCGTCCCTTGCTATGCAACAAAAATTGTAGTGCACAATCTTTCCCTTTACATAAATCAAGATTGCATGGATGTCATACTGAACACAAACCATTGATTTACAATCGTTGCTACTATAAGACTTTATGAACGTGGTGACTCCTATTTTGGCACTGGCCTTTGGAAATAAATTTCTAAGTTTTATGTACTGAAAGTTGGCACTATAATTGCACTGACCATAGAAGGGCCTCGTCATGAGATATATGTTAACTTCCCTGATGATATCATCCGTCCAGACTTTGTTTGAAGTAAGTTTTCTTTTCAAGTATCTGAATGTTAACTTACCCAGCAATATCAAATGAATTCTGTAGGATTTAAGCAACCAATTGTTATTCCATTTTCTTATTATATTCCTACCTAATAACTTCTAGTTACCAATACACTTTTCTATTGCCCTGTTTTAACTAAATATTCCATGTACTCCCACTTCTATTAGAAAATGCCGCTGACAAGGAGACTCCGGAGGTGGAGAACGGGGCTGCCAACAAGCGGAGGCGGGGCGAGCAAGAACCGCAAGCGACTCCAGCAGGCCTAGACTTCATCAGCAACCTCCCCAATTGTATGTTGACAGTCATCATCTCTCTCCTCCGAATCAAATATGGGGCGCGGACAACCGTCATTTCCCGGCAACGGCGCCCCATATGGAACTCCACCCCTCTCAACCTCATTGACACCCACGAGCTTTGCCATGGCTATGGCAAAAGCTTGGATGCGTTCTCCAAGATCCTCGGCAGTCACCTTGGCCCAACCAGAGGCCTTAGAATGGGCAAGTTCCATTCCAATGGCAAGGACTGAGCCAAGCTTGACGACTTATGATCCCCCGCCCTAGAGCAGATCGACGAGCTCACTTTTGATGATGGGCATATGTGCTCACTGCCAACGTCTACGCTCCACCTCACGCCCACGCTGCGCGGCGCCAAGTTCAGGAACTGCCATTCCCCCCTCCCCCCCTTGATGATGCGCCCACTCTTATTCTACCGTGACTGAAGCACCTCGAGCTCGTCACCGTCTGCCTCCCAAACAATGACATGGAGAGCCTGCACTGTGGCTGTACTGCACTCGAGTACCTTCGTCTTCAGGCAATCAATGGGTTGAGTAGCTTCCACATCACCTCCATGACTCTCCAGACTATTTATGTGTGTTCCTGGTGCTGCAAGAAGACATCACAAGATGTGTACCATGGTATGGTCATTGAGGACACACCTGCACTTGAGAGATTACTTGTAGTTAATCAAGAAGGTCCAACAAGAATCAGTGTCATTTCTGCGCCAAAATTGACAGTGGTGGGATACTCGTCTAACAAATACTCCAAACTTGTTATTGGATCCACACCTGTTCAGGTACAATAGCCGCCTTCTACTTTTCCTTCTACAAATTAACATTATTTATAATTTTGAAGATGTTTGTTCGTTTGTCATCCAGAAAATGATTCTGACAAGCTTGACCCCAAAACTGCGCACAGTGAAGGACTTGGCACTAGAATATATTGGCCCCAACCTGGAGCAAGTTGTCAGTTTCCTGAGATGCTTTCTGATAACCCACAAGTGTAGGGGATCAATTGTAGCCTCTTTCAAAAAGTAAGAGTGTCGAACCCAACGAGGAGCTAAAGGTAGAACAAATATTCCCTCAAGTTCTATCGACCACCGATACAACTCTACGCACGCTTGATGTTCGCTTTACCTAGAACAAGTATGAAACTAGAAGTACTTTGTAGCTGTTGTTGGATAGGTTTGCAAGATAATAAAGAACGCGTAAATAGAAATTAGGGGCTGTTTAGATAAAGAAGCAATAAAGTAAATGTACCGAGTGTGGAAAAGTGGTGGTAGGAGTTTTGGAATTGTCCCTAAGCAATTGACTACTTTACTAGACCGATAGCAAGTTTTATGTGGGAGAGGCATAACCTAACATACTTTCTCTTCTTGGATCATATGCACTTATTATTGGAACCCTAGTAAGCATCCGCAACTACTAAAGATCATTAAGGTAAAACCCAACCATAGCATTAAAGCATCAAGTCCCCTTTATCCCATATGCCACAACCCCCTTACTCGGGTTTATGCTTCTCTCACTCAAGCAACCCACTATAAGCGAATCATGAATGTATTGCAACACCCTACAGTGGGAATCCCTCACGCTTGCGCGGCACGGAGGGCACAATAGGATAGAAACATAACCACAAGCAAATTAAACCAATCATAGCAATTCATCAATCCCCGGTAGGACAACAAAAATCTACTCAGACATCATAGGATGGCAACACATCATTGAATAATAATATGAAGCATAAAGCACCATGTTCAAGTAGAGGGTACAGCGGGTTGCGGGAGAGTGGACTGCTGATTATAGATGGGGGAAGGTGATGGAGATGTTGGTGAAGATGACGGAGGTGTTGGTGTAGATCGCGGTGATGATGATGGCCCCCGGCGGCGTTCCGGCGCCACCGGAAGCGAGGGGGAGAGAGCCCCCCTTCTTCTTATTCTTCCTTGACCTTCTCCCTAGATGGGAGAAGGGTTTCCCCTCTGGTCCATGGTCTCCATGATGTGGGAGGAGCGAGAGCTCCTCCGAGATTGGATATGTGCCTCTGTCTCTCTCTGTTTCTGCACTTTCACCGTTTCTTATATATCTGGAGATCCGTAACTCCGATTGCATTGAAACCTTCGCCAAGATATATCTCTGAAAATTAGCTTTCTTGCAGCCAAAGAAGAGCGTCAACCGCCTTACAGGGTGCCCACGAGGGTCAGGGGCGCACCCCCCTTGCCTCATGGCCCCCTCGGGCACCGTCTCGGGTTGATTTTTCTTCCCAAAAATTATAAATATTCCAAAAATAATCTCCGTCCGTTTTTATCCCGTTTGGACTCCGTTTGAAATTGGGTTTCTGCGAAACATAAAACATGCAACAAATAGGAACTGGCACTGGGCACTGGATCAATATGTTAGTCCCAAAAATAGTATAAAAAGTTGCCAAAAATATATGAAAATTGAATAATATTGGCATGGAACAATCAAAAACTAAAGATACGACGGAGGCGTATTAGCATCCCCAAGCTTAATTCCTGCTCGTACTCGAGTAGGTAAATGATAAAAAAGATAATTTTTGATGTGGAATGCTACCTATCATAATCTTGATCATATATCTAATCATGGCATGAATATTAAGACACGAGTGATTGAAAGCAATAGTCTATCATTTGACATTAAGACGATAATACTTCAAGCGTACTAATAAAGCAATCATGTCTTTTCAAAACAACATGGCCAAAGAAAGTTATCCCTACAAAATCATATAGTCTGGCTATGCTCCATCTTCACCACACAAAGTATTTTAATCATGCACAACCTCGGTTTTAGCCAAGCAATTGTTTCATACTTTAGTATTCTCAAACTTTTTCAACTTTCATGCAATACATGAGCGTGAGACATTGATATAGCACTATAGGTGGAATAGAATATGATGGTGGGGGTTATGTGGAGAAGACAAAAAGGAGAAAGTCGCACATCGACGCGTCTAATCAACGGGCTATGGAGATGCCAATAAATTGACGTCAATGTGAGGAGTAGGGATTGCCATGCAACGGATGCACTAAGAGCTATAAGTGTATGAAAACTCAAACTGGAAACTAAGTGGGTGTGCATCCAACTTGCTTGCTCATGAAGACCTCGGGCATTTGAGGAAGCCCATCATCGGAATATACAAGCCAAGTTCTATAATGAAAATTCCCACTAGTATATGAAAGTGATAACTCAAGAGATTCTCTATATGAAGAACATGGTGCTACTCTGAAGCACAAGTGTGGTAAAAGGATAGTAACATTGACCATTCTCTCTTTTTCTCTCATTTTTTGGTGGGATTCTTTGGCCTCTTATTTTTCATAAAGTCCGGAGTCTCATTCCGACTAGTGGGGGAATCATAGTCTCCATCATCCTTTCCTCACTGGGGCAATGCTCTAATAATGATGATCATCACACTTTTATTTACTTACAACTCAATATTACAACTTGATATATAGAACAAAGATATGACTCTATATGAATGCCTCCGGCGGTGTACCAGGATGTGCAATGATCTAGCGTAGCAATGACATCAAAAACGGACAAGCCATGAAAACATCATGCTAGCTATCTTACGATCATGCAAAGCGATATGACAATGAATGCTCAAGTCATGTATATGATGATGATGGGAGTTGCATGGCAATATATCTCGGAATGGCATGATAGGTAGGTATGGTGGCTGTTTTGAGGAAGATATAAGGAGGCATATGTGTGATAGAGCCTATCATATCATGGGGTTTGGATGCACCGGCGAAGTTTGCACCAACTCTCGAGGTGAAGAAGGGCAATGCACGGTACCATAGAGGCTAGCAATGATGGAAGGGTGAGAGTGTGTATAATCCATGGACTCAACATTAGTCATAAAGAACTCACATACTTATTGCAAAAATTAATTAGCCCTTGAAACAAAGTACTACACGCATGCTCCTAGGGGAAGGGTTAGTAGGAGGTAACCATGCGCGATCCCGACCTCCACACAAAGGATGACAATCAAAAAATAAATCATGCTCCGACTTCATCACATAACGGTTCACCATGCGTGCATGCTTCGGGAATCATAAACCTCACAACAAGTATTTATACTAATCCGCAATCACCCACTAGCATGACTTTAATATCACCACCTTTATATTGCAAAACTACTACAAGGAATTAAACATATCATATTCAGTGATATCCAAGTTTTATGTAGGATTTTATGACTAACCATGTGAATGACTAATTCATGACATCTCTCTAAATAGATATAAGTGAATCAAGAGAGTTTAATTCTTTCTACAAAACATATGTCCACGCTCTAACAAATATAAGTGAAGCAAAAGAGCATTCTACAAATGGCGGTTTTCTATGTGAAGAGAAACAGGCAATCCAAACTTCAAATGATATAAGCGAAGCACATGAAGCATTCTATAAAGCCATACTCAAAAGATTGAAGTGGGGTGAAATGATTATTCTGTAAATCAACCATGGACTATCTCATACAAGCATGGTGCTAAAAGAAAAGTGAAAACTAAATGCAAAAGACGCTCCAAGATTTGCACATATTGCATGAACGAGACAAATCCGAAAACATACCGATACTTGTTGAAGAAAGAGGGGATGCCTTCTGGGGAATCCCCAAGATAAGACGCTTGAGTCTCCTAGAATATTTACTTGGGGTGCCTTGGGCATCCCAAGCTTGAGCTCTTGCCTCTCCTCCTTTTCCTCATATCGAGACCTTCTCGATCATCGAGCACTTCATCCACACAAAACTTCAACAGAAAACTCGGTAAGATCCGTTAGTATAATAAAGCAAATCACTACTCTAGATACTGTTGCAAACCAATTCATATTTTGTTTTTGCATTGTGTCCACTGTAATATAAATTTTCCATGGCTTAATCCACTGATAGAAATTGATAGTTTCATCAAAACAAGTAAACTATGCATCAAAAACGGAATCTGTCAAAAACAGAACAGTCTGTAGCAATCTGAACATTCACCATACTTCTGGTAACCCAACAATTCTAAAAAATTACGAAAAATAAATAATTTGTATATAAATGCATTGCAAAAATAATCAGAACCGTTTGACGTTCAGTAAAAAATGTTAAATGGCGCACTACAGCAAAAGTTTCTGTCCTGCACTGCACAAACCAACAAGCATTGTAAACATCCTAAAGGCAAACCTTGGCACATTATTTTTATAATACAATGAAATTTTACAAGGGGATAATTATTTTTGATGAAAAGTTTTTGTAATTAAGATTCACAATGTTTCCGTGAGCATGAACAAAGTTCAAAGAGCTCTCCCACTTCAACAATGCTTGTCTCTCTCACTTTCACTTTCCTTTTTGAAAAGTTTTGGGTTCCCCTCTTTATTTTTATTTTGTTTTAGACTATATAAAAGCAATCAACAGAAATAAATGACTCTCTAAACCTTCCGGGTTGTCTCCCTGGCAGCGCTTTCTTTAAAGCCATTAAGCTAGGCATATAGTGCTCAAGTAATGAATCCACCCGGATCCCAAGGTATATCAAAGCCAATTTTAATTAACAATGATTTGTGATTTAGTAGTGAGCACAAAGTAACATATATCATGCAACAACGAAGCTAACTCTCTTCCTATGCATCGGCATGTCATAAAAGAACAATTCATGCACACATAATAAAGGCCAATGCATAGTATAAATAGTTTCTTGCAATTCTATCGTGTTGGAAACATAGAGAGTTGGAGATATAGTTCCTCTCCCATAATAATTGCAAGTTGGAGCAGCAAGCACATGCATATCACATTCATCAAAATTATCATGTGTAGTAGTGAAACGTGACCCATCAATATAATCCTTAATAAGGGCAAACTTCTCCGATATAGTGTAGTAGGGACAATTCAAAAAGATAACAGGACTATCATGTGTGGGTGAAATAGCAACAATTTCTTGTTTAACATAAGGAACTATAGCAAGTTATTCTCCATAAGCATAATTCATATTGGCATCTTGGCCACAAGCATAGCAAGCATCATCAAAAAGGGATATTTCAAAAGAATCAACGGGATCATGGCAATCATCATAGCAATCATCCTTCGGTAAGCACGAAGGGGAATTAAACAATATATGAGTTTGAAGAGTTACTCTCGTTAGAAGGTGGGAACGGGTATCTAATCTGCTCTTCCTCCTTTTGTTCTTCGCTCTCCTCATCATCTTTTTCATCCAATGAGCTCAAAGTTTCAGTAATTTCCTCTTCCATAGTTTCCTGCAAAATATTAATCTCTTCTTGGACAGCGGAGACTTTCTCAATAAATGCATCAATATGGGAATTACATTCATAATTCTCATAACAATATTTAAGTATAGCAAAGTTTTCAGGTCTGTAAATAGCATCATCAAGATTTTCACACTCTTTAAACAAAGATTCAATTTCATAAGCACCCATAAAAGCAACGAATTCTTCTATTTGCTCCACATCATTGTAATCATAGATACCATTAGCATTAGAAGCCAAGGTTTTATAATCATTAAATTTGCATGAAAAGGGAAGGTGTGGAGCCTTCATCCTAGAGCAACAAGTATAATCATATCTCAAGCATAGGTGCCTAGCATACCAATACAACATACAAATTTGATCCCATAATAGTTTCCCCTTTTGTGTCAAGCGATAATCACTAACGTATTCACGTTGATCCAACGTGTCTCCCATAACATAATTGAATGGGGTTTTCTCAGGATTATCAAAGTAGTACATAATATCTTTCACATAATGAGCATCGAGGGTTTTAGGAGGTTCCGCATCTCCATGAGTAGCAAGTACACCTAATTGTTTTGGTATTTTGTGTTCCATATTCATAACTAAAGATAGAGAACAATTTAAAACACCAAATAAAAATTACTTAGTGATAAAGCAAATAAGCACACACGAGAATATTCACCCCACACCATGACTCCCTGGCAACGGCACGAGAAAAAGGTCTTGATAACCCACAAGTGTAGGGGATCAATTGTAGCCTCTTTCGATAAGTAAGAGTGTCAAACTCAATGTGGAGCTAAAGGTAGAACAAATATTCCCTCAACTTCTATCGACCACCGATACAACTCTACGCACGCTTGACGTTCGCTTTACCTAGAACAAGTGTGAAACTAGAAGTACTTTGTAGGTGTTGTTGGATAGGTTTGCAAGATAATAAAGAACGCGTAAATAAAAAGTAGGGGCTGTTTAGATAAAGAAGCAATAAATTAAATGTAGCGAGTGTGGAAAAGTGGTGGTAGGAGGTGTGGAATTGTCCCTAAGCAATTGACTACTTTACTAGACCGATAGCAAGTTTTATGTGGGAGAGGCATAAGCTAACATACTTTCTCTTCTTGGATCATATGCACTATGATTGGAACTCTAGCAAGCATCCGCAGCTACTAAAGATCATTAAGGTAAAACCCAACCATAGCATTAAAGCAGCAAGTCCCCTTTATCCCATACACCACAACCCCCTTACTCGGGTTTATGCTTCTGTCACTCAAGCAACCCACTATAAGCGAATCATGACCGTATTGAAACACCCTACAATGGGAATCCTTCACGCTTTCCCCACATGGAGGGCACAATAGGACAGCAACATAACCACAAGCAAATCAAACCAATCATAGCAAATCATCAATCACCGGTAGGACAACGAAAATCTACTCAGACATCATAGGATGGCAACACATCATTGAATAATAATATGAAGCATATGGCACCATGTTCAAGTAGAGGGTACAGCGGGTTGCAGGAGAGTGGACCACTGAATATAGATGGGGGAAGGTGATGGAGATGTTGGTGAAGATGAAGAAGGTGTTGGTGTAGATCGCGGTGATGATGATGGCCCCCGGTGGCGTTCCGGCGCCACCGAAAGCGAGGGGGAGAGATCCCCCTTCTTCTTCTTCTTCCTTGACCTTCTCCCTAGATGGGAGAAGGGTTTCCCCTCTTGTCCATGGTCTCCATGGCGTGGGAGGGGCGAGAGCCCCTCCGAGATTGGATCTGTCTCTATGTCTCTCTCTCTGTTTCTGCGCTCCTCGATTCTGCCCCTTCACCATTTCTTATATATCCAGAGATCCGTAACTCGGATTGGATTGAAACCTTCGCCAAGATTTTTCTCCAAAAAATAGCTTTCTTGCAGCCAAAGAAGAGCATCAACCGCCTTACGGAGTGCCCATGAGGGTCAGGGGCGCGCCCCCTGCCTCATGGCCCCCTTGGGCACCGTCTCACATTGATTTTTCTTCCCAAAAATCATAAATATTCCAAAAATAATCTCCATCCATTTTTATCCCGTTTGGACTCATTTGATATTGGGTTTCTGTGAAACATAAAAAATGCAACAAACAGGAACTGGCACTGGGCACTGGATCAATATGTTAGTCCCAAAAATAGTATAAAAAGTTGCCAAAAGTATATGAAAGTTGAATAATATTGGCATGGAACAATCAAAAATTATAGATGCAACGGAGACGTATCACTTTCCGTTCCTAGAGAAGCTATATATCGATGTGATGTTCCTTTCCTATTAAATGTCAACCATAAGGGAGTTCAATTTGTGACACCTTTTTCCAAGTTTACAATGACAATGTACTACAATTTCCAAAGGATTCTTTTGGAGGATTTCAGTACATACATGCCCCCCACATATTGGTTTCTTGATCCATGTGGTTACAATCCATAAGCATTTCTCCTTTGGATTCATCTGTACTAGTTTTCTTAGGTAACTTTTCATCCACTCCAACCTCTTGTGAAGAAGGCTATATTTTTCTAGAATGTAATCCAATGCACATGTTAATCATGTCAGATCAAAGATGGCATGATAGTGCATTTTACTAAACCTACAAACCAAATAGGCATGTAGTAGTGTTCAAAACTACATGTAGGCGCTAACACCTTTGCTTCTTTTGCAGATAAGATTAGGCGCAGTGGAGGATAATGTGATACAATATAACAATCACGTTGAATGCCTAGATCTGCATCTCTCAGAAATTACTTTGAACTCCTATCGAGGGACCTTACTGGAGATTATATTCGCCAGGTTCTTTGTTGTCAGAGCAAAGGTGCTGAAGGTAATGAGGTTTGCCCTACATTTACTTCGCAAAAATGTAACATCCCAAAATTTCAATTTGGAAATGTTATACACTAGATCAGCAATGCATATCATATTTTTGTTTCCTTTTGGTTGATCCTAGAAATTCTACGCAACTCAAGGACCCTCGAAGAGAGTTGGGGATTTCGTTATTTTCATATTTGAGTTTTCTCGAATTTTGAAAATAGGACCGTTTGATTTTATTTATTTTATCTTCAATTAATTTGATTATAAATGTATGAGAGAGGGAATAAAATGACTTTCCCAAAAATAAAGAAATATTGAGGATTTAATAAAAATTCAAATAAGGTTTATTTTGGAGTTTTCGCTATTTTAGTTGAATTTAGGAAAAATTGCACGTTTTCAAAATTGCACTTTTAGGGCCAAGAAAATGTTCATTTTGTTCTAAATATTTTATTTAGACGGTGAAAATTTGTTTTGGCATTTTTAGATTTTAATTTATTTTTCTAGGATTTTTCTTAGTTCGGCGGATATTTTAAAAAAAGTTTCGCGCCCGAGTGGGCCGAAGGCCCATCCAGGCCAGGCCGGCCTGCGCCGCCGCCGTCGCCTTCCCCGCGCCGCCGCCGGACAGGAGTTCGAGCCGGACTCCCCTGCCCCGCCACCTTGCCCCCTCCCCGCAGCCGCCGCCGCCGTTGCCGCCGTCGCCGCCGGTTTCTACCGCCGCCACTGCCCGGCCAACCCTGCCACCCGCGTTGTCCCACCGGAGCCAAGCCGGAGGTAACCGCCGCCGCCGCCGCTGCCGTAGTCCAGTTTTTTTTAAATCCGATCCGTTTTTTAGAAACCCTAGATTCGTTTTTTTATATAGATCGGTTTTATTAGGTTTATTCTGTTAGCGAGCGTTCGCCCGCTCGTTCGTTTTAACGAACGAATTTGCCATTTAGTTTCGGTTAACGAACGTCCGTTCATTAATCCGTTCGTCAGTTTTTCTTTTTCTCGGATTTTGTCACAGCCCCAGATCAGCCCTTGTTTGTTTTTGCTTTAGCATCCATGCAACATGTTTAAATTTTATGAAATTTGAAATGGGGATGACCAAGCCCTAGCACCAAAGCATTGCAAATAGGTTCAACTTCAAAATATTTTCAAAGAACCCAAATTGGTTTGCAAAAATGTTCATGATTACTGGAAAAGGGTGAAAACCATATCCAGAGATGATGGATATTTTTCCAAGACATTTTTGGATTTTTGATTAAACCATATTGTATTTGAATTGGGGCATTTAAATACTGTTAATATTTTTAAATGCTCCAACAATTCTGAAAATAGTTGAGGGCCTCTGTAATAATTCAGTTAATGTCCACAATTATTCTCAGGATTTATAAAAAAATGATTTAGTGTCTAAAACTAAATCAAAACAAACTACAGAAAATAGAAATAGAAAAGAGGAAATAAAATAAAGGGAGAGAAGGCCACCAGGCCACCTACCTAACTTACCTGGCGCCTACCTACCTGGCCCAGCACGGCCCAGCCCATCTCCACTCCCCCTGTCGTCTTCCTCCTCGCCAGAAGGACCGAGGCGTGGCACGCGCCCGAGAGGCCTCGGCCACCTCCTGCTTCCCCTGGCCACCTCCTACTTCCTCCCCGAGCCCTCTAGCGACGCCACGCACCCCTCCTGGAACCGTCGCTCACTCTCTCGTCCCCATCCTCTCCTCTGCTCTCTCTCCCTCTCACCCGAACGGAGCCACCGCCGCCGACGAGCGTCGCCGTGGCCACAGCCACTGCCTCGCCTCGTCGTTGCGCCCAGAGGCTCCGCCTCGACCCCCTCTTCCTCTCCACCAACCCATGCCCCGCCGGACGCCCTGCATCGCCGCCCACGCCGTCTTCCCCATCTTCGGCCGCCGAGGATCTTCGCCGTCGATTCGCCACCATCATCGCTTCCCCGAGCCCGCTTGTACGGCCCCTGCAACCGCTGTGAGGCCACGACCCTTTTCCCTCTAACCCCATGCTCGATTGCCTCCCCTAACCGCCCTAACCACCTTGCCGAGCGCTCCTCGCCGCCGGCCATGGCACTGCCGTGGCCACAGATGTCTTAGCTCGCGTCTGAGCACGCCCTCGGGCTCGAGATGTTCCCAGGAGCCGAAAAGTCCCATCGGTTCGTCCGTAGCTGCACCATAGCATCGTCTTAGGCGATGCCCGAGCTCCGGCCGCCACCGATTTGGTCGCCGCCGTCGATTCCGACCACCGCAGCTGCTGCCGCCACCACCACTGGATGCGCGAGTCTTCCAGCTCGCTGTAGCCGCAAACCGCAAGCAAAACGGTGCCCTGTAGCGCCGTCCCGAGCAACTCCGGCGAGGTCTCGCCGTCGCCGTGGTCGCCGGCGTCACTAGCTGACGTGGCTCCGTCATTAGGAGCTAATCCAACTAACTAAACCACCTACAGCCACTGACAGTAGGCCCCACCCCTGGTCAAACCCCAGTCAGCGCTGGGTTTGACCGGGATTAGCTCCTGTGTCACTCACGTGTGGCCCCCACACGTCAGGTTTGACCTAGGGCGCCCAGTTGACCCTGCTGACGTCACCGTGACATGGTGCTGACGCCATAAATCATTTCTGGATTTATTATTATTTCAGGAATTTCAGAAAATAGCTAAAACTTCAATAAATCATAGAAAATTAACCGTAACTTCAAATTAAATAAATTATATATGAAAAATTATCAGAAAAATTCAAGGAATCCATCTGTACCATTTTCATGCATGTTTGAACAATGGTTGTCCTCTGTTTTGGACAAAACCAATAAAGGGCATTTAAATAATCACATATGGAGTTTGAATTTGAATCTTGTATTCAAACCAACCCCATTTAACTTGTTGCTAGATGCATTAGCCCAAAACACATTCATATTGCCATGTCATAGCATGCATCATATTGCGCATTGCATTGATTGTATTTCTTCTTTGTTGCCGGTATCTGTTCCCTCCCGGTAGACGATGTTCCGACGTTGTGATCGTTGACACTGATGGAGACTCAATGTTATCTTCAGAAGTGCCAGGCAAGCAAAACCCCCTTGTTCATTCCGATACAATCCTACTCTCTCGCCCCTGCTCTCTTTTAATGCATTAGGACAACACCGATTCATCTGTTACTTGCTGCGGTAGCTGAACCCCTTTATCCTCTGCATGACCTGTCATTGCCACAGTAAATAGATGAAACCCACTAGCATGAGTAGGAGTTGTTTGAGCCCTGTTGTGCCTACTCATTCTTGCTTGTTTGTCATGCCTGCTACTGCTTAGAGTTGAGTCAGGTCTGATTCATCGGGGATGAATCAGAGGTGTGTGAACATGTCCTACTATGTGTGAGCTAAGTGTGTGAACACGATTTGGTAAAAGGTATCGGTGAGAGGCCATGTAGGAGTACATGGTGGGTTGTCTCATTGAAGTCATCCTCAGGAACTGAGTTCTGTGTTTGTGATCCATGATTCAGCTACTACCATACATCGGGCCCTGAAATATGACCCCGCTCGACTTCTTATTCACCCTTGTCCTCTGTCCAGGAGTTGCAAGTAGTTTCTGGTGTTTGTAGTATGCTGGAGGCCGTGGACAGCGCTGACCGGAGGGGTGGGCTGTGATGCGGTAGGCACGTGGCCGGGTATACCGGGCGCCCGTTTGGTGTCACGGAACCCTGTTCACATCGTTTGGGGCTGTGAGCAAAACTCCGGCCGGATCTCCTCATGGATGGAACCCGAATAGGCGATAAACCTGGACTAGAGACTTGAGTGTTTAGGTAGGTCGTGGTCTACACCCACGTCGGCTTTCGCTTGAAGTCTGCCGAGCACATGTCGTGTGCAGACGCTAAGTGGTGGAAACATGTATGAAGAAGTACACCCCTGCAGGATTAATATCATCTATTCGAATAGCCGTGTCCGCGGTAAAGGACTTCTGGGTTGCTTATATCAGTTCATAGACAAGTGTAAGTGGATACTCTAAAATACGCAAGATAAGCGTGAGTGCTATGGATGGCGTTCTCGTAGGGAGACGGGAGCGGATCCATAGTGTTGTATTGATATGGTGAATATGTGGACTCGTGTGCGCCACCTCAAAAGAGTTGCTTGCAGTCGTAGTTTAGGTTAGCCACCGAGTCAAAGCTGGCTTGCTGCAGTTAAACTCCACCATCCCCTTTGTTGATAATGATGCATATGTAGTTAGTTCTGATGTAAGTCTTGCTGGGTACATTTGTACTCACGTTTGCCTATTTTATGTTTTTGCAGAGAGACTTCGGTCTCACTAGTAGTTCCACGTGGACTTCGATGTTTAGCTTGTTACCTCAGCTACGATCTTGTGCCCTCGGCAGGATCTGGTAGATAGTCAGGCTTCTCAGCCCTTTTCATTTATAGATGTCTGTACTCAGACATGATAGCTTCCGCTTGTGTTTTGACTTGTATGCTCTGATTGTTGGGTCATGAGACCCATGTTTGTAATATCTCGCTCCTCGGAGCCTATTGAATAAATACTTGAATCGTAGAGTCATATTGTGATGCCATGTTGTATTTGCACATATCCGGCATATTGTGTGTATGTTATTGAAATGCTTGGTATGTGTGGGATCTGACTATCTAGTTGTTTATCTTTAGTAGCCTCTCTTACCGGGAAATGTCTCCTAGTGTCTCCACCGAGCATGGTAGCTTGCTACTGCTCCGGAACACTTAGGCAGGCCGGCATGTGTCCTTCTTCGTTCCTGTGTCTGTCCCTTCGGGGAAATGTCACGCGATGAATACCGGAGTCCTGTTAGGCCGCTACAGCCCGGTTCACCAGAGTCTTGCTAGCCCAGTGCTACAGCCTGGATTCATTCGTTGATGACCGACACGTTCGATGCTGGGTCATGGATGCCTGTCCCTGTAAGTTTGTGCCACTTTGGGTTTACGACTAGCCATGTCAGCCCGGGCTCCTTATCATATGGATGCTAGCGACACTGTCATATACGTGTGCCAAAAGGCGTAAACGGTCTCGGGCAAAGGTAAGGCGACACCCGTGGGAATACCGTGCGTGAGGCCGCAAAGTGATATGAGGTGTTACATGCTAGATCGATGTGGCATTGAGTCGGGGTCCTGACAGCGTTGGTATCAGAGCTTGACTGCCTGTAGGATTACCAAGCCAAACTGGTCGAAGTTGAGTCTAGAAATTCTTTAGTTATATAAGGGAATTGATTGTGGATGGAACGTAAGGCTCTTTTTACTCCTTATACCTTATGCCCTTCTGATCTGAGTCAACCTCTTCTCTTCCTACGGGGTTAAGGAACTAGGTCTTCTCATCTATCTATCAGGATGACGTGTTACTAATCCGTAGACTTATAAGATTGTTGGATTTAAGTCTCAGTTCAGTTCCTACTACTTCCGTATGTTAATTGTTGATCTCGGAACCTTGATATTGTGCTTCTGAGTGGTTATGCCACCATTTTGGTGAATGTCTCAAATCTTTTCTGAGCATTTACAGCCGTTATGCTGTCCGAGTCATCCCAGGTTTCTAAATAGTCTGATGCATTTGCAAAATCCTTTCCCTCTGGGTTCGATGTTCCTTTATGCCAGCTCAATCACACTAATTGTTGAGTTGAGGTATTCTATTGCCTCGACTTATATGTTGGAGTTATTATTATGACCCTAGGTGCTTAGGGGATCATCTAGTAATTTAGCCATGATTTGTGTTCCCAGTGTGATGATTCTGGCCATCATTCTCGAAAGCATCCCGTGATGCTACTTAGTAATAGGTATTCTGTTCCTGGGTTCTTGAACCCGAGATTCACTCTACCTACTTCATGTTGATAGTAATTGCTAGTGCCTTTAGGATATTAGTAACCTTTGCAATAGTCCTTGAAGTCCGTGGTATCTTCTTCTTCCAAATACCATGAACTACTTATGGCAGAAGTTCCTCGTTGAACTGAAATATCACAACAGGATTATTCTTGATGAGTTCTCCATTATATATTGTGACTCTGCCAGTCCTATCTCTCCGCATGGGTTATCTGGAAGAAATGTTGATCTCGCTCAACATACTAATCTATGCATCCACAACTCGGAAAGTTATATGTTCCTATGAGTTGTCCCTCTTTAGTTGTCTACTGACTTTCGTCTATCAATTGATAGTCAAGAGTATGTGTGCGTTCGTTTATCGATGCCTATTACTCTTGTGGTCCGTCAAGCCATTCTATCGCGGAATGACTAGGAGAAACAAACTCCAGTACCTCTTCCATATCCAGGATTTGGTCAAAGAAGTCGTACTCCGCAGATCAAATTGTTAATTTTGCCTTTGCTCTATTCTACCTTGGAGTATTACCATCTTTTATATATCGGGATTATTGTAGGAATTGCACACCATCCTATGAACTCTTGGTACAGTGATACTTCTTGCCATCATTGTCATTCCTCGGTCCTCGTGTTGATGCAACCGGAATACCGACAAATGAATTGTGATGTGTGAAATCAATACTCCTAGCAACCTTGTTGCTTGGTAGTTAAATGGACAATAACCTCATTCTTAACGTGTTGGTTCTTGAATCATCATTCTAAGATTGATCGTGCTACCTTGTCCATCTTCCTGGTGCACATTTCGATTGATGAGTTAGGATTTTGTCAAGTCCTCGCTCATTTGATCATATCGTCTTGCCCTGAAAAGCAAGATTGTTCTCGAGCTTAGTAACATATCGGTGGTTCGTCATTTTCCGAATATCTTCTCGAAAGTATCACCAGGTTGTCACCTGACTGTTATGTTGAGCTCGTGATCAAGTTGGTTTTCCAATAAACCACTTTCTCTCCAAGAATCGGTGTTAGATATCCCCGAGCTAGTTGGTTAAGCTAGACAACAACTTGGAGAGTTGGAAGATAAAAGCTTGCCTGACTTAGTTCGTTCCAAAGGGATATTCTTGTGTAGTGTGTGTTGAAGAAAGATGATATCTTCATCGATTGGTCCCTGTGATCAGTTATTGGACCTATTGTCTTATCAATCCTTTGATTTGGGTGTGGGCTATCCTCAAATCAAGTCAGAACCAACGATGTTCGTAATGTTGTCTTATTCGTGGGTTTTTCCTCGAGCATACACCATTATATTCTTTGGTCTGACCAATGCTATCACCGTGTCCACTTAACTATGGAATTCCTTTTAAAAGGAAACCCAGATGAATTGTTGTTGATCCCATTGACAACATGCTTATCTCCTCCATGATCTTGTTGGACAACAAGTTAGTGTTGGAAACTTCTGAAAGCATTTCTTCATGCTAACTCATGAAATATGTGTTTGATGAAAGGAGTGACTTCCTCTTATACACGTGCATTTGGTGAAAGTTGCCGCCGTGAATTTGAGAAAGTTAGTTTTGCTTCCTCTGGAATCATCCCAAGTCAGTCATGCATATGTGTTCCAAGTGATATGAGGTGTTACATGCTAGATCGATGTGGCATTGAGTCGGGGTCCTGACAGATTTTTCCGCAGTTATTTTCTGATCGTGATTTTTGATCCGATCTTCGTTTTAGTTTAACTTTTCGCTTGTTTGTCGGAATCCGGCGATTCAAGCGCTTGGAGTTTCGTCTGAAACCCTCTTTCCATTTAAGAAACTCAAACAAGTTTTTGCTTCTGTAAAATTTGACTTAGGTCCAAATTTGTAAACGAAGCTTGTTTCTTCCACAGTTTGATTTTCATTGCTTCGTTCTATTTGATTTCTTTTGCCAACCGGAGTTCTTAAGCTGAAATTTCTGGTTAGATCCCTTATTTGAGTTTTACCTGTGCATTAGATGAGTACTTATTGTATGCTTGTTTGTTTGTTTGCAATAGAGTACCTGAATTGCGCCGCTTGCTACTTCGAATCCCTAGGTTTCACGGATCATCAACAAGGCAAGTAACACTTTGATCATACCTCTTTACTACCCAGTTTTATCGCATTAGAGCAATCCTAAAACATTGCATGATTAGGATCTGATTAATATGTGGGTTTTGGGAAGTAGATGAGGTAGTACATATTGCCCTGTTTATTATCAAACCCCTGGGAGTTACTTCTACGTTTGCTTATTATGCCATGCTATGCTAGTAGACGTGGATTGGGTGAGTGTATCCATGACAGATGTGAGATTGTTGTTTAATGGTTTATTTAAGGTGGCAACTTAAACACACATCTGGGTGGATTGAGGCACCTGGGTATTCCAGGATTGCCAGTTTTTTTATGGACCGCCACCCAGGCTCAAAGGGATCATAAGATTCTTCATGCTAGAAACATCCGTGTACAGCCACATGCTATTATGGGCTCTAGTATAGTTGAATAAGTCGTGCGAACTCTTAAAGTGGTAGACTAGCAGATGTAGGGGATGTAGGTTGGTACGGTCTACCCAATCGTAAGGTGCTAGCGCTTCTTAAAGACTATGTCTCGGTCATCCGTTTCTCAAACACCATGCAGTGCGAGAAAACAAACGGAGGAGATCGAGTCTTGTGGGGAAAAGTGCGCAAACCTCTGCAGAGTGTACAAACTAATCATTTTTAGCTGTGTCCCCGATTATGGACATTTTGAGTATCTAGTACATGGATTATCATGTGAATCTCATCATGTTACTTTAATTAATGTTGTTGGGTTTTAATGGTGATGCTTAATTGGGATTGAGAATGCTGTCAACCATTCTCAATGTTTAACAACCACCATGATAGTTAAATAAAATTTCTTCCTTTGCAGTAGGGAAAAATTGGCTTTATGCAAAAATTGTAACCATAGAGCTTTCCACCAGCCATATATGCATGTAGTATAGCTATGTCATTTCATTACTCTCTATGTGTTACATTGCCAGCATATTCCATGTGCTAACCCGTTTTCGGGCTGCAACGTTCATGTTGCAGACTTTTAGATGACGAGTCAGATGCCTTAGGACCGTGGTCCTATACTCAGTGATGCCGTTGGAGTTGATGGACTCACTTATCTTCCAAGCCTTCCGCTGTTATCGTTATTAAATGGCCTTAAGCCATATTTTTTGTATTAAGCTCTCTTTTGAGACATTTGATGTAATAAGTGTGTGATTGCCACTCTGTTATAAATCCTTCAAGTACTGTGTGTATCAGCATTACCGATCCAGGGATGACACTGATGCACAGAGATTAGACTGTTTGAGGTCTGGTAGCTACAAGATGGTATCAGAGCACACCCTGACTATAGGACACGACCACTAAGCTAAGCCCTAGATCACTACTCTCTCTTATCTTGTCTGACTCCTCATCTTTTCTACTCTCTTTTAGGATTGCAGATGCAAGGAACAAATTCATGCAACCGGAGGAAGATACACCCTTTGGACGACACCTGAAGGAAGTCACCAAGTACCTGAACATCGGAGTACCAAGCTTCACTGGGACCTACAACGCCACTTTACCTCAAGAGGAGCGCTGGATGATTCAAGTTCAAGTTCCAGGAAGGACGTTCATGCCCGTCACTGAGCCCACATAGTTTTCCTTTGATGCGCCAACCTGGAGTCTAGGAAAGAGCATGGCAGCCCACATCGCCATGGGACGCATTGGAGAAGTTTACCATAAGGAGCTTAAGGATACTATCTACCAGATTTGTGAGCGCCGAGATGAGCAATGGGAGATGATCAGCACCAGGAAGGAAAGATCAATTGCAGCTTTCATCCGGGAGTTAAACCAACACATTCGACGCCAGGAGAACCAGATGTGCGCAAGCATGATATATCTTAAGAAGGCCATGACCAAAATAACGGAATTGGAGGACGAACTCAAGTCTACACGCGATGGTTATGAGGAGGAAATAGCAACACTCGTGGGGAAGAGCGATGATCTGAAGAAGAAGTTAAAGGTATTCATGGGATTTCCCGCGACTGGAGAAGAAGACGAAGATTGCACTTTTCCAGAGAACTACATCATCATCGACGACACCGACTTAGACCCAGACGATAGTGTTGATGACTATGTTGATGAAGCTGGAGCAGACATTATGGAGTCTTCAATGGAGCAGTTTTTCTAGTTGACCACCATAACAGTAGTAGTATTTTTTCCCATGTATCTAGTATAGTCTGAGCACTTTGTAATGATAGATAGACCGTTGTATGCCCTTGCTTGATTTAATGAAGTGTTTTGATTGCATTTGTCTCATGTGCATATGGGTAGTGTTTTCCCTCTAGACCTCATTCTATTCTATATTATCATCTTTTCTAAACCCTCAGATGCCTCCGAGACGTGACAACGGATTTGCTTTCCCACCAGAGCTCACTAAGTTGATCCAGCAGCAGAATGCCTTAATGCAATTGCTAGTCTAGAATTAGAATTAGGGGAACAACAACAACAACAACAACAACAACAACAACAACCTACCACCACCACCACCTGTTGATCACTTAACCCGTTTTCTTAGGTTGAATCCGCCGGTGTTCTCCAGTAGCACCGAGCCGAATGTTGCAGATGATTGGCTTCGCAAGACAGCCAGGGAGTTGACCACTGCAGGATGCATAGATGCGGAGAAGGTGCGATTTGCCGCACATCAGCTTGAAGGACCCACAACATCATGGTGGGAGAATTTCACAGCCACCTATCCAGTAGACACTGTCACATGGATCAGTTTCAGCAGGCTTTCCATACTGCCCATGTTTCAGCAGGAGCTATGGCCATGAAGAAGCGTGAGTTTCGCAACTTGCGCCAAGGAGGACATACAGTTGGCCAGTATGTGGATGACTTTAGTAAACTAGCACGTTATGCCCGAGATGACGTTGCTACGGATGCAGCTAAGCAAGAGAAGTTTCTAGAAGGACTGAATGATGAGATGAGCATGCAGTTGATGGTAGCGAGTTTCTACAACTACCAGGAGTTGGTAGATCATGCTCTTATGATTGAAGGGAAGCAGCAGCAGATTGAGAACTGCAAGAGGAAGTATGGACAAGGAAAGTACAATTCTGGAGCTCAGCAGAAGCCACGTTTTACCCCGAAGACGGGAGGACATTTTTAGCATACCCATGGAGGAGGTAGTTCGCATAATCATAATGGCCCCAAGAATGGGAATGGAGGAAATAACGGCCAGAACCGTACCAACCCATCAACCCCAGCTAAGAAAGATTTGAGCCAAGTCACTTGCTTTAAGTGTCAGAAGACTGGACATTACACCAATGAATGTCTCGAAAGCCAGAACGGAAATGGCAATGGAAACTCGGGGAAGAAGCCAAACCCTTTCAATAGGGGACAGGTGAACCACGTTAACATGGAGGAGGTTGAAGCTCAGCCAGATGCAGTAATAGGTAAGTTTTTGGTTAAGTCATTTACTGCACTCGTTCTTTTTGATACTGGTGCATCGCATTCATATATCTCAAGGGGATTTGTGGATAAGTATAAACTGCCAACCCAAGCCCTTAGGTCACCTGTCGGTGTCAAAACCGGCGGATCTCGGGTAGGGGGTCCCGAACTGTGCGTCTAGGCGGATGGTAACAGGAGACAAGGGACACGATGTTTTTACCCTGGTTCGGGCCCTCTCGATGGAGGTAAAACCCTACTCCTGCTTGATTAATATTGATGATATGGGTAGTACAAGAGTAGATCTACCACGAGATCGAAGTGGCTAAACCCTAGAATCGAGCCTATGGTATGATTGTTGTTCGTCCTACGGACTAAAACTCTCCGTTTTATATAGACACCGGAGAGGGCTAGGGTTACACAGAGTCGGTTACAATGGGTGGAGATCTTCATATCGTATCGCCAAGCTTGCCTTCCACGCCAAGGAAAGTCCCATCCGGACACGGGACGGAGTCTTCAATCTTGTATGTTCATAGTCCGGGAGTCCGGCCAAAGGTCATAGTCCGGCCATCCGGACACCCCCTAATCCAGGACTCCCTCAGTAGCCCCCGAACCTGGCTTCAATGACGACGAGTCCGGTGTGCAAGTTGTCTTCGGCATTGCAAGGCGGGTTCTCCTGCAAATTCTCTGTATCCGTCGAATAGTGTCCGGCTTCTAATGCGTGCCGCCCTCCTCTGCTTCTGTGCCCCATAATGACCATCTTCCACGTGTCAAATGAAAGCGAAAAGCCAGGGGATTTTTTCAGTTACCCCCTGGTTGCGTTAATGAACCGCCTATAAAAGAGACAGGGATTTAGATCCAATTCACACCATCTTCCCTCCACTAGATTTCATCAGAGTGCCTTCGACAGAGATCCATTCCACCATGGCCGGTCGGTGCAGCTCCTCCTCTCGCCCCTCCAGCGCTCGGCCCGGAGATTGGGGGCGGTGTTCCGTCCCGCATAGCAAGCTACTAGTGCTTCAGTCCAAGGGGCTTCTCCCCCCAGCATATATGGTCCCATTTCAAGCCGGGATTGCTACCTATAGCGGCGGAGAGCAGGCAGAGAGCGTCCCCCATCCCTCTCGAGGAGAGCGGGTATGCCTAGTCCCTTATTTAATGAGAGGACTCGGATTTCCAATTCATCCGTTTCTTCGAGGGTTGCTGGAGTTCTACGGCCTCCAGCTACACAACCTCACGCCCGCCTCCATTCTGCACATTGCGGGCTTTGTGGCCCTCTGCAAGCTGTTCTTGGGCGTTGAGGCCCATTTCGCGCTGTGGAAGAGGTTGTTTTGCCTTGTGCCCCGTTCTCAGGAGGGGTCTATTTATCAAGTGGGCAGAGCCGAACTATGGCGCATCGCCGGGACCGGATATCTATCCGGCCCCCCAAAGAGGGTGTCCGAAGACTGGCCCTCGGAATGGTTTTATATAGATGACGTCCCCCTGCCGGACCCTGTACAGATCGGCCTCCCCGAGTTCAATAATGCTCCGTTGAAGAAGCGCCTGAGTTGGCGCCCACGGAACCCTTAGAGGGAAGCTAACATGGACGTCCTGTACCTGATGAGCCGGATAAGGTTGTTGGCTCATTCCGGACTGACCATGATCAAGGTCATGGCCATATGCATCATGCGAGGGGTGCAGCCGCTTCAATATAGAGACCACCCCATGTGGGATTTCAATAGGGAGGATGATGCTACCCGGTGCGGTCGCAAGGGGCCAGATTCGGCCGCCACTTTAACGAGAATCTTATCTGCTTTGTACAAGGGGGAGGAGGAAAAATTCCTCCGTGCCAACCCGGAAGGCGGATTCTCTATGTACAATCCTCCTAGTTGGGTGAGCGGACACTTTCACTTGCCTACCCATTTTCGAAGTTCCCGTAGTTGAGTACTTAGACTAGTAATGTTTAAACGCAGGAGTTGCGCCAGGCTGTGAAGGAAATAAACAGCCCTCCTCCACAACCCGAGGATCCGGAATGGTCCCTCGATCCGGACTCCCAAGAAGATCCGGACTTATGCGTGGAGTTGGTTGATGGAGTATTTCATCAATTGAGCAAGGATAACTCCTTAGAGGCCATCACGGCCGACTACCCCGGACTACTTCCAGCTTCCAAGGTAACTAAGACCAAAGTCCCAGTATTCTCATGCTTTATCTTGCATGCCGTGCACTAACAGCGCTTCGCAGGGTAAATCCTTGAGGCGGGAGGCCGAGCCCACGGTGGGCAGCCAACAAGGGCCGCTGAAACCAGGCGGGCCAAAAAGAAGTGCGGACCAGATTGAGATTCCGGTGCAACGGTATGGTGTGCGGTTTTAACGCCTAGGGTTTATGCCCTTGAGTCTTACTAATGCTCATGATTTTCTTAGAAAGAAGAGAGCCCGCCGGACTATGTCCGCCAGCCAAGGTTCGAGGCCGGGTCCGGAAGCGGAGGCGGACACGGGACGCGCCTCGGGCGCTCCTCCGACAAAGGGCGTCGACGGGCTATCTGCCACCAATTCAGAGGTGGAGAGTGCCCTAAACCACAGGCGTCGCCAGACTGTTCTCTGTGACGCGTGTTTCTCCCAGAGGCGTTGGACGCCTTTAATACAGGAGATGCGTATCTCCGTGCTGCTCAAAATGGTCTAGCCAGAGCCACGGAGTAGTATGTGAAAGACATACAGGTGAGTAGAATTGAAGGTTATATATGTCAGTAGCCCCCAAGACTTGAAACAGTGAAGATAACTGTTTGAAGGATCATGTGCTATGCAGTGTCTTACAAAGAAGAACACGCAATTGTCCCAGGAGCTCGAAGAGTGCAAGGCTCAGCTCGAGGCCGCATTGGCCACTTCAGAGAATGTTAAGGGGACACCCGCAGGTAATATGTGCTTCGAAAGGTACCTCCATTTTGAAATGCGGCAGGCGTGCAACCCTGACTATAATAATGCAGATGAGACCGAAGTAAATCCGGACCAGCAACAACTCCTACGCCAACTAAAGGCTGGTGAGAACGTGCTGACGAGGGTGAGGCAAGAGAAGAACAAGCTTCAAGACGCCAATACCCAGCTAGGCGAGGAACTGAAAGACGTTCGCATTCAGCTGTCTTCTGCCGTGAAGGAGAATCGGCGACTTCGACACGACATTTTTAGTAACTGCTTGAGAGAATCTTCGAAAAAAGAATTCGGCGAGGAATTCGATTGACAGAGCTATGTCTGTGGGTCTGCTGACAGGTCGTCCGGTGGAGGAAATGCCCGGTTCATCGAGAGACCTTCTTTTCGACTTGTTGCAACTACACGAGCGAGTTCGGCAGGCAATGCGAGGCATCGTCCAGGCTATGTGGCCATCCCTCTCCGTGCCCGAAGGCCTTGAGGAGCTTGCCAAGAAGCTGGAGGGAGTGCGGCAGCGCTTCCGATTATGGAAGATATCGGCTTGCCATCAAGGTGCTAGGGAGGCCTGGGCCATGGTGAAGACTCGGTACATGAAGGCTGACCCAAACCACATGGACGAGGTCGGCCCTATAGGTCCAGACGGAAAGGAGATCCCGGTCAGCTTGGCATATGGCCAGGTGGAGCTGGCTGCAAAGTATTCCCAACAGGACTGTAAATTAGACCGCCTGTTAGATGGCATTGAAGAAGAATATGCCGAGCGGATTGACTATGTAAAAATGACATAAAAAATATCCTCTAGCCGGATTGTAGATCGTTTGTCATTGCAGACCTTTTCGCTTCGACCTCTGGACCCTATAGTTCGGAGTGTGTCCGAATACCCTCTTGGTTATGTAAGAACCGGGGCATGCATGGAGACAAGGCATAGGGGTCATAAGTGCTTTAGCAGAAAAGTGCCCAACTAGTTATGTTATATTACATGGTTAGTAAGAAACATCTTCTAGAGAGAATAGTTCCGTTAGGGGTTCCTTTCCCTGGGAGGCATGCCCTAAAGTGCATGTCCGAGCTGCCAGAAAGAGCAGAAAAGCATCTGGGGGCAAAAAAAGTAAATACGAAAGATCATCTTTTAGCTCACCGACCGAATATTCCCTTAAGAACGCTAGCTTTTGGCTTCACCCAGTCTGAGGTACACATCCGGCTGACCCGGCAGTAACAATCGCAGAGGTGCTCCCTTTACCACCTAGCCGAACAAACGGGAACGTAGGGGTAAGCACAGGAGCCAGGCAACCTAGCTAGGCCAAAACTTAAGTCATATCGATGCATATAATGGTGTATAAAAGGTTCATGCGGAAGCATTACACATGTTTTGGGCATGAGGCCCGTTTTATATAAACTTCTTGGTAGAGAAGCCCCCAGGTATTGTGAGCACAGGTAGCGCGTCGGGTGCGTGCGAATATTGCACATGCGAGCCCCTAAGGGCTTGTGAGAAAAAGTGGGAGGGAGAAGGAACAAAATCCCGGACTGCCAAAAATAAAAACAAAAAATAAACAAAGGGACGAGGGAAGGAGACGAACACGGAGTCCGGTGCTAGGCGTAGAACCTTCGTAGGCGTGCTGCATTCCATGGGTTTGGCTCGAGTCGGTTGTCCGATGCACCTCACAGACGGTACGCTCCGCCGGTCAGTACTTGGTTGATGATGAAGGGGCCCTCCCATTTGGGATTTAATTTATCCTTTTTTTGTCCGGCAGGCGTAGAACTAGTTCGCCAATGTTATATGTTTTGGCCCGTACTTCTCTGCTTTGATATCTTCGAGCCTGCTATTGATAGAATGCGGAACGAGCCTTTGCCACGTCGCGCTCCTCGTCCAATGCATCCAAGCTGTCCTGCCGATCGAGCTCGGCTTCTCTTTCTTCGTACATGCGCACTCGAGGTGAGTCATGGATTATGTCGCATGGCAGTACTGCCTCTGCGCCGTATACCATAAAAAATGGTGTGAATCCGGTAGTGCGATTCGGCGTGGTCCGTAGCCCCCAGAGTACGGAGTCAAGCTCCTCTACCCAGTGCGTGTCAGATTTCTTGAGGGATCGCACTAGTCTGGGTTTGATGTTGCTCAGAATGAGACCGTTGGCCCGTTCGACTTGACCGTTAGTTTGAGGGTGATAGACTGAAGCATAGTCGAGCTTGATGCCCATGTTTTTGCACCAAAGTTTGACTTCATCGGCTGTGAAGTTTGTGTCGTTGTCGGTTATGATGCTGTGGGGGACACCATAACGGTGTACAACCCCGGAAAGGAAGTCTATCACTGGTCCGGATTCGGCCGTCTTTACAGGCTTGGCTTCTATCCATTTGGTAAATTTGTCCACCATGACCAGTAGGTATTTTTGCTTGTGGGTTCCTCCTTTAAGGTGTCCGACCATGTCAAGCCCCCAAACCACGAAAGGCCAGGTAATGGGTATAGTTTGTAGGGCGGTAGGCGGCATGTGGCCTTGGTTGGCGAATAACTGGCAACCAACACATCGTTGCACTAAGTCCTGAGCGTCTGCCCTGGCCGTTGGCCAATAAAATCCGGTACGGAAGGCCTTGCTTACAAGGGCCCGGGCTGCGGCGTGGTGCCCGCCGAGTCCGGCATGGATTTCAGCCAAAAGGTCTCGTCCTTCTTCTTCAGAGATACACCTTTGAAGGACTCCGGTTGTGCTTTTCTTGTAAAGCTCTCCCTCGTGGACTTTGTAGGCTTTAGATTGCTGCACTATGCAGCGGGCCTCGTTTTGGTCCTCGGGAAGTTCCTGCCTAGTTAGGTAGGCTAGGAATGGCTCTGTCCAAGGGGCAATGACTGCCATTATTTCGTGGGCTGACGGTGTTGTTTCGTTGGCGTAGCCCCCAATTGTGTCAGGATGCTCGGTGAGGGGCAGTGTAGTTGTGTCCGGGCTATCATTTCCGGATTCTCTGTCCCCTGATACAGATGGCTTGATAAGCCTTTCTAGGAAGATGTTGGGAGGGACGGCCTCGCGCTTGGCGCCGATGCGTGCCAGCACGTCTGCTGCTTGGTTATTTTCCCGGGCTATGTGATGAAATTCGAGCCCCTCAAACCAAGCTGACATCTTTAAGATGGCGTTGCGGTAAGCTGCCATTTTCAGGTCCTTGGCGTCGAAGTCTCCATTTATTTGGGATATTGCGAGATTTGAATCCCCGTGGACCTCTAGGCGTTGAATGCCCATGGAGACTGCCATTCGGAGGCCATGTAAAAGGGCCTCGTATTCGGATGCGTTGTTCGAATCCGTGTACATTATCTGAAGTACGTATTGGACTGTGTCCCCGGTTTGGGACGTCAGAACAACGCCAGCCCCCAGGCCAGCCAACATTTTGGAGCCGTCGAAGTGCATGATCCAGTTGGAGTATGCACCGTATTCTTTAGGGAGTTCGGCTTCAGTCCATTCGGCAATGAAGTCGGCCAAAACCTGCGACTTAATAGCTCGCCTTGGCTTGTAGGTTATGTCAAATGGGAGGAGCTCGATGGCCCATTTGGCAATCCGGCCCGTTGCCTCGCGGTTGTTTATAATGTCATTAAGGGGTACTTCGGATGCCACTGTTATGGAGCACTCATGAAAGTAGTGTCACAGCTTCCGGGATGCCATGAACACCGCGTATGCTATCTTTTGATAATGCGGGTACCGTGACTTGCATGGAGTTAGCACAGTGGTCACGTAGTACACTGGCTTTTGGAGGGGGAACTTGTGTCCGTCCGCCTCTCGTTCGACGATGAGCACCGTGCTTACCACTTGATGGGTTCCCGCGATGTATAATAGCATTGGTTTGCCCGTGTTGGGCGTGGCCAGGACTGGATTTGTTGCCAATATGGCTTTTATTTCTTCGAGTCCGGCCGTGGCGGCCTCCTTCCACTCGAAGTGGTCGGTGCCCCGTAGGAGGCGATAGAGGGGTAATGCCTTTTCTCCTAAGCGAGAGATAAAGTGGCTTAGACCCGCCACACATCGTGTCAGTTTTTGTATTTGTTTGAGGTCCTTTGGGGTATCTAATTGTGACAGGGCTCGGATCTTGGCTGGGTTTGCTTCGATTCCTCTACCGGATACGATGAAGCCCAGGAGCTTTCCGACTGCTACGCCGAAAACGCATTTTTCTGGGTTGAATGTCATATGTTCGGAGATTGTCGAACGTGAGCCTCAAGTCATCTACTAGAGTATCGACGTGTTTGATTTTGACGACCACGTCATCTACGTATGCTTCGACCGTTTTGCCGATCTGGTTGGCCAGACATGTCTGAATCATGCGTTGATATGTTGCGCCGGCGTTTTTGAGCCCGAAGGGCATCGTGTTGAAGCAGAATGGGCCGTATGGGGTGCTGAATGTCATTGCGGCCTGGTCTGACTCTGCCATCTTGATTTGGTGGTAGCCAGAGTATGCATCGAGGAAACACAATGAGTCGTGTCCTGCGGTGGTGTCGATGATTTGATCAATTCGGGGGAGTGGGAAAGGGTCCTTTGGATAGGCCTTGTTTAGGTCTTTGAAATCGACACATAGGCGCCAGGATTTGTCCTTCTTTGGTACCATCACCAGGTTTGCTAGCCAGTCTGGATGTTTTATGTCTCTGATGAACCCGGCTTCCAGTAGTTTTGCTAGCTCCACTCCCATGGCTTGTCTCTTAGGTTCGGAAAAGCGCCGTAGGGTCTGCTTGACGGTTTTAAACCCTTTTATGATGTTCAGGCTGTGTTCGGCCAGCCTGCGTGGGATTCCTGGCATATCCGAGGGGTGCCAGGTGAAAATGTCCCAATTTTCTCGCAGAAAGTCTCTGAGTGCGGCGTCTACATCGGGTTTTAATTGTGCCCCGATGGAGGCCGTTTTTGTAGGGTCCCTTGGATGGACCTGGAATTTGACTATTTTGTCCGCTGGTTTAAAAGAGGTGGACTTGGATCTCTTGTCTAGTATCACGTCGTCCCTGTCCACCGTGGAGCGCAACGCCGTTAATTCCTCGGCCGCTAGGGCCTCAGATAATGCCTCCAGGGCCAGTGCGGCTGTCTTGTTTTCCGCGCGGAGCGCTATGTCCGGATCACTTGCGAGAGTGATGATTCCGTTGGGCCCAGGCATTTTGAGCTTCATGTACCCGTAATGGGGTATGGCACGGAAAATTGAAAATGCTTCTCGCCCTAGCACAGCGTGGTAGCCGCTGCTGAATGGGACCACTTGAAACGTGACCTCCTCGGATCTGTAATTGTCTAGCGTGCCGAACACCACATCCAGTGTGATTTTTCCTGAACAGCACGCTTCCCGGCTTGGGATTATTCCCATAAAAGTTGTGTTGCTTCGCTCAATGCGGCTCCAGTCAATTTCCATTTTTCGCAGGGTTTCCTCGTAGATGAGGTTGAGTTTGCTGCCGCTATCCATGAGTACCTTTGTAAGTCGGAAGCCGTCCACTATCGGACTGAGGACCAATGCGGCTGGTGCTCGGGCTGTCCGGAATTTAGGTTCGTCACTGGCATTAAAGGTGATAGCCGTGTCACTCCATGGGTTTATTATTGCTACTTGGTAGACTTCGGCGAGGTTGCGGAGCATTCGTTTCCTTGCATTGTTTGATGTGAACGTCTCAAAGACTATCGATACCGTACTGGGGAGGTATTCTTCAGGTGCTGGAGTTAAAAGCTCCTCGCCGCTTCTAGCTACCTGCCGTAGTATCCAACATGCTCTGAGGCTGTGCATTGGTGTGGCTTTCCCTGAATTATGAATTCTACCGGGTCCATTGAGCCATCCTTCCAATACGGTCCCGTACCCTGTAGAGGGCTTTTGTTTTTTGATATTTGGCTCGGATGCCTGGCGATAATGCGCCCTTTTGTTTCGAACTCGTGTTATATTCAGGACCGGATTGTCCCAGAATTTATCTTCGGTTTTCCGAACGCTTTCAATTGCACAGTACTTTTGTACTATGGATGTCAAGTCGGCGAATCGTGTAATTTCGCGGTGACTTATGGCGTTGAGGATTCCGATGTCCATGCAGTTGTTAAGGAAGAGTAAAATTGCTTCTTTCTCACGGCAGTCCTTTATCCTGTTCATAACCAGGAGGAATCTGGCCCAGTAGTGGTGTACTGCTTCTCCGGACTCTTGCCGTATTAGGGATAAATCCCGTATAGTTGGGTGGGCGGGTGGAAATAAATCTAGAACCCTGCCCGATGTAAGATTCAGGGGCCGAGCAGTTTCAGAATTCGGAAGCTTGCTCTCTCGGATATTATTCAATGAATCGGGCCTACTGCCTGACTTTAGGTTCAGGGTTCGGGCGACATCCTTCCCTCTGCGGGTTTCCGGCTTGGAGGGATCGGGAATCTGGACGCATCTGGTCCTTAGGGCGGACGAAGATTCGCTGCATTGTTCTTCCACCACTTCGACGTGGTGGGTAATCTGGGGAGAGTCAATCTCTCTCTGATAAGGTTTAAGCCCAATCTGGTCGTAATCAGTAGCGACTCCCAGGGCCGCGATGCGATCCAAGAGTTCGTTCAGGGAGAAGAGCTCCATCGGATCTAACTGCTCGGCGAGCTCCGAGCTGATGTGAAGATTGCTTTTGATGGCCCGAGAGGTCATCGTTGGCGCGGCGGCCGGACTGGCGGTCATCAAAAATCTGCCTAGCCGGATAGTTTGGCCGACAGCCAAAGCTCCTTTAGCAACGACGCCGTCTTTAAAGACGGGGTGCGGCATCCTTCCTGATGGTGACGACATAGCGGAACACTCAATGAAAGCACCAATGTCGGTGTCAAAACCGGCGGATCTCGGGTAGGGGGTCTCGAACTGTGCGTCTAGGCGGATGGTAACAGGAGACAAGGGACACGATGTTTTTACCCAGGTTCGGGCCCTCTCGATGGAGGTAAAACCCTACTCCTGCTTGATTAATATTGATGATATGGGTAGTACAAGAGTAGATCTACCACGAGATCGGAGTGGCTAAACCCTAGAATCTAGCCTATGGTATGATTGTTGTTTGTCCTACAGACTAAAACTCTCCAGTTTGTATAGACACCGGAGAGGGCTAGGGTTACACAGATTCTGTTACAATGGGAGGAGATCTTCATATCGTATCGCCAAGCTTGCCTTCCACGCCAAGGAAAGTCCCATCCGGACACGGGACGGAGTCTTCAATCTTGTATCTTCATAGTCCGGGAGTCCGGCCAAAGGTCATAGTCCGGCCATCCGGACACCCCCTAATCTAGGACTCCCTCATCACCCATGTTAGTAACCTCGCCAGGAGTAGAGTATATGGCAAGCCTATGGTGTGATCAGTTACCATTATGGATTGGTAACTATGTGTTTCCCTCGGACCTAATAGTATTGGAATCGCAATGATTGGATGTGATATTAGGCATGGATTGGTTATCGAAGTATGGAGGGAGCATTGAATGCACCAGTAAGACGATTTTGCGTACAACGCCAGAAGGAAGAAGGATCAAGTATGTATCCCGGCATGAGCCGAAGAGGACACAAGTAAATTCATTATCAGGAGTTGTGCAGGAAGAAGTACTAGTGGTGAAGGATTTTCCTGATGTATTTCCAAAGGAGTTGCCAAGCATGCCACCGGATAGAGACATTGAGTTTTTGATTGAGCTTTTGCCAAGCACAGGGCCAATATCTAAGAGACCATACAGAATGCCCACAAAAGATCTGGAAGAGATTAAAAAGCAGATTAAGGAGTTAATGGATAAAGGATATATTCGCCCAAGTTCTTCGCCTTGGGGATCACTAGTACTTCTACTGGAGAAGAAGGACGGATCATTAAGGATGGTTGTTGATTATCGAGGATTGAATGCAGTAACAATCAAGAACAAGTACCCACTGCCAATGATCAATGATCTGTTTGACCGATTGCAAGGAGCTAAGGTATTTTCCAAGATCGATTTGCGATCAGGATACCATCAGTTGAAGATTCGAGAGCAGGATATACCTAAGACGGTTTTTACCACCAGGTATGGGCTGTACGAGTACACCGTTATGACATTTGGTCTGACTAACGCACCTGCCTATTTCATGAACATGATGAACAAGCTCAGAGAACATTAGTTATATGCCAAGTTCAGCAAATGTGAATTTTGGTTGAAGGAAGTTGGATTCCTCGGACATGTTATATCCGGAGAAGGAATAGCAGTAGACCCCACCAAAGTTGTCACCGTGACAAACTAGGAAGCACCAACAACAGTTGGAGAGATCCGGAGTTTCCTTGGACTCGTAGGATACTACCGGAGGTTCATAGAGAATTTCTCGAAGATTGCAAAACCTATGACGGAGTTGTTGAAGAAGGATACCAAGTTCAAATGGACTAAGGAATGTGAGGCCAGTTTCCAGGAGTTGAAGGAATGTTTGGTTACGCCGCCAGTATTGATTTTGCCAAATCAGAGCAAGGATTACGAGGTGTATTGCGACGCTTCACGTCGAGGACTTGGAGCAGTGCTTATGCAGGAGGGAAGAGTTGTTTCATATGCTTCACGACAGCTGAAACCCCATGAGTTAAATTATTCCACACATGATTTGGAGTTAGCAGCCGTAGTGCATGCATTGAAGAATTGGAGACATTTTCTCATCGGAAACCATTGTCAAGTGTACACGGATCACAAGAGTTTGAAGTACATTTTCACGCAGAAGGAGTTGAATCTCAGGCAAAGGAGATGGCTGGAGCTCATCAAGGATTATGATATTAGATTGCATTATCATCCCGGAAAGGCTAATGTAGTAGCCGATGCATTGAGCCGTAAGAGCCATGTCAACACACTAATGACTGGAGGATTACCGAAGGAGTTAGCCGAGGATATTCGCGAGCTATGCTTGGAGATAGTTCCAAGAGGCTATGTAGCAGCATAGGAGATTCAATCTACTTTGATGGATAAGATCAGGGAAGCTCAGAAGACTAATAAGGAGATTGCCTCTATAAAGGAGAAGATGAGCAAAGGAAAAGCTAAAGGATTTCGTGAGGATGAGCATGATACCTTATGGTTTGAAGACCGTGTTTATGTGCCTAATGTCCCGGAGATCAGAAAAGTGATTTTGCAAGAAGCCCATGATTCACCATATTCGATTCACCCAGGAAATTCCAAGATGTATTTGGATTTGAAGGATACTTTCTGGTGGACCGGAATGAAGAAGGATATTGCGGAGTATGTAGCAGTTTGTGATGTATTTCAGAGAGTAAAGGCAGAGCATCAGAAGCCAGCAGGATTGTTACAGCCATTGCCAATACCCGAATGGAATTGGGATAAGCTAGGCATGGATTTTATTACGGGATTGCCAAGGACTCATTCAGGCTATGACTCGATTTGGGTTGTAGTCGATCGTTTGACGAAGGTAGCTCATTTCATCCCAGTAAAGACTACTTACACTAGTGCTAAGTTGGCTAAGATATACATGACCGGGATCGTATATCTGCATGGAGTTCCGAAGAGCATTGTATCAGATAGAGGAACCCAATTTACCTCAAAATTTTGGAATCAGTTGCACGAAACTTTGGGTACCAGGCTAGAGTTCAGTATAGCTTTTCACCTGCAGACAGATGGACAGACCGAGAGGGTCAACCAGATTTTGGAGGATATGCTGAGAGCATGTGCGCTAGATTATGGATCAAGTTGGGATGACAATCTGCCATATGCAGAGTTTTCTTACAACAACAGTTATCAATCCAGTTTGAAGATGTCCCCTTTCAAAGCCTTGTACGGAAGGAGGTGCAGGACCCCGTTGTCATGGGATGAAGTTGGAGACCGCCAGTTTATTGGACCAGATTTGATCAAGGAGTCTGAAGAGAAGGTGAAATTGATTCGCGATAGGCTGAAAGTAGCCAAGTCCAGGTAGAAGAGCTATGCAGATTCTAAACGCAAGGAGACAATTTACGAAGTCGGAGACCGAGTTTATCTTCAAGTATCTCCACTTCGAGGAGTTAAGCGCTTTGGAGTTAAGGGAAAGTTAGCGCCACATTTTGTGGGACCATACAAAGTTTTGGAATGTATGGGAGAAGTTGCCAAACAGTTGGAGTTTCCTGAAGGATTGTCAGGAGTTCACGATGTGTTCCACATGTCCCAGTTGAAGAAGTTCCACACGGAGATGGCTGATATACCACTGAGAGATACAGTGCTGCTGGAAGCAATTCCGTTGGACAGTGATTTGACCTATGAGGAGAAACCCGTCAAGATTCTTGAGTATGCCAGCCGAGTCACCCGCAGCAAGGTTATAAAGTTTTGCAAAGTTCAGTGGAGCCACCACACCGAGGACGAAGCCACCTGGGAGAGAGAGGAAGATCTGCTGAAGGAACACCCTCACCTATTTTCTAGCCAACCGAATCTCGAGGACGAGATTCATCTTAAGGGGGGTAGGTTTGTAACATCCCAAATTTTCAATTTGCAATGTTATACACTAGATCATCAATGCATATCATATTTTTGTTTTGAAAGTGCGTTATATCGACTAGAGGGGGGTGAATAGGCGATTTTTATGAATTCTTCACTAAGGAATTTGCCGGTGAGGAAATTCCTTAGCGAAGAACTACTAGCAGCGGAATAAGTTCTCAGAAGTAAGCATAATAGGATACAGACTTAGTCATCATGATGAAATGAAGACAAGCACAGAGTATAGAAAGCGTAAACACAGGATAACACAACATGAAGACAAACAGACTGAAGAAATTGAACTAAGAAAATTGAGAAAGTCTTCAGTCAAAGTCTTCAAACATAGATATGAACAATCACTCAACACAGTAATGAGGAAATGAAAGAGTTGAGGAGATAGAACCAGTAAGGTTGGTGAAGACAATGATTTGGTGGACCGGTTCCAACTGCTGTCTCAGTTATACGTCTGGTTGGAGCGGCTGAGTATTTAAACTCGAGGACACGCAGTCCCGGACACCCAGTCGCTGAGCACGCAGCTCAGGACACCAAGTCCTCACCGTATTCTCCTTGAACTAAGATCACACAGATCTCGTCCAATCACTCGTGGTAAGTCTTCAGGCGACTTCCAAACCTTCACAGACTCGGTCACTCGGCGATCCATAATTCCTCTTGGATGCTCTAGACCATGACGCCTAACCGTCTGGAAGAAGCACAGTCTTCAAAGGTAACAAGCGTCAGATCCACGCAGGATCAATCTCTTAAGTGATGCTCAATCACTTTGGGGTTTGTAGGTGTTTGGGTTTTTGGGATTTTCCTCACTCAATGATTATCGCTCAAAGTCCTCGGAGGATGGATTGCTCTCAAATGACAAGTGTCAGTTTCTCTCGGAGCAGCCAACCAACTAGTGGTTGTAGGGGGCGGCTATTTATAGCCTAGGGAGCAGCCCGACATGATAAGACATAAATGCCTTTGTCTGATATGAACGTTAGGTGGATAAGATATTTTGGGACAGCTGGCGCACAGCAACGGTCGGAAATTTGACTCTCAAATTCCTCAGAGGCTATCATGTTCCTCACTGTGTAGGCAATCCGCACTGGCGAATTCCTAACTCCTCAGTCAGAACAAATTCCTCAGCGACCAGAAGAACTTCATCTCTGTCACTGAAGAAATGACTGAACTGTATGAGATTTCCAAAGGCTTCACTCGAAGGGTTTGGTAGGTGTAGGATTTTGAGTTGAGCATCACTTGGAAATTTTTCCTTAGTATTTCCTCGACCCCCTTTAACAGTACGGTGTTTCCTATGACTCAAGAAAGATAAAAACAAAACTATGGAAACGAAAGTCTCCAAGCTTCATATTCCTCGCATGAATATCAAGTCTTCACGGATACACCAATATCTTCACTTTCAAAGTTCTCATGAAAGTCTTCAAAAATACCAAAGTATTCAGTCGAAGATATACATTTTTAGGGGTCAACTTTCTCTGTAAATATCAAACACCTCATAGACTTATAGACCTGTGTACACTCACAAACGCATTAGTCCCTTAACCTATAAGTCTTCAATACACCAAAATCACTAAGGGACACTAGATGCACTTACAATCTCCCCCTTTTTGGTGATTGATGACAATATAGGTTAAGTTTTCAACGGGGATAAATATGTGAAGTGTAAGTACTGATATTGAGGAATTTGATTGCAAGATATAGAAGAACTCCTCCTGAAGATGTGCATAGTGAGGAATTTGCTTTTGAAGCAATGCACACTTGAAGAGTTAAATCATGGAGATCTCCCCCGATATCTTGTAATTCATACACGCATTTGACATATAATATGAAGAATTTGAAATGCATGATGAAATATGGTGCCTGATGAAATTCAGCATGCATGCAGTAACATTAATGAGGAATAGGCATGCAGAAAAAATATCGAGAGTATCAAAGCATAGAGCATCAAAAGTATCAGGGCACCATCGGGTTTAAGATTACAACTCGATCCAATAAAGTTTCAGAAGAACGAGAGTTGTAACTTAGCAAAAATAAACGCCCATATAATAGACCCGCTTGAAGACTAACTCAAATTTCTCCCCCTTTGTCATCGAATGACCAAAAGGATCGAAACTGAGGACTAAGGCCCCTGAAGAATTATCAAGTTGATGGAGGAGCGCCAGCGTTGTTGGGGTCGGTTGTTGTAGTAGGGCCTGCCGCAGTGTCGTCTAAGTCTTCATTTTCATCAGTCTTGCGTGATGAAGAATAGGAACTGGCCACCAAGGAAGGAACTTTGACCTTCTTGAATTTCATCGGTGGAGGTGCAGACCAGTCAAATTCTTCCTTGAGACCCATATTCTTCAGATCTGCAGCGCTGCAGACATGAGATAGAACAGCCCAGGTACGGTTGAAGGTTTCATGGAGGTACTATTGGTTTTTCTTCACTGCATTGTGTGTTGAGGTCATGTTGTGAAGAATTGAACCAAACTGACGCTTGACCCATTTATGATTGCGATCAACCTTCTGATGAAGATTGAGGAGTAACTCACGATCAGTCATCACCCTGGGAGCTGTGGCTTGAGGATTTTGCTTGGCGGCAGAGTCATGTGTGGCAGAGTCATCATTGGTGGAGTAGGATGCAGCCTTGCGAAATTGACCATCCAATGGACGAATGCCTTCATCTATCACAGCAGTTGCCTTTCCTTTGTCATCAGCTAAGGAATATGTCCGTTTGAGGACTTCAATCGGAGGCAAGTAGCTGCCATGGTTCAAAGTGTCAGCTTTGTAATTCAGTGAAGCCCTTGTCCTGATGAATCTCATAATCCAAGGTTCATAAGGCTTCAGCTCAAATGGTGGCATAACAATATTTGCCAGAGTCCTCATGAAGAAGTCATGGAAGTTGACGGGAACGCCATGAATGATATTGAAAAGCATGTTCTTCATGATGCCAACGACCTCTTCATCATTTGAGTCGTGGCCTTTGATAGGACTCATTGTCTTTTACAGAATGCGATAGACAGTCCGGGGCACATATAGTAATTCCTTGATGAGGAATTTGGTTCGAGGAGCCTGCCCTGGCTTCAATGGCTTCATCAGCACTTGCATGAAATGATCTGAAAGTTCAGGTTCACTGTGGACACAACGAACACCGTCAAGGGGAGGACTGAGTGGGAGGGCATGAAGCAATTCAGTTGCTGGTGCCTTGTAGTGAGTATTTTCTGACATCCAGTCCAACACCCATGAATTCACATCTTCAGAGTTCCCTGTGATGTGAAGCGTTGCATAGAATTAAAGAATGAGTTCTTCATTCCAGTCACAGATGTTAGTGCAGAAATTTAACAGTCCAGCATCGTGAAGAACACTAAGGACTGGCTCGAAGCACGGCAGAGACTCCATGTCTACATGAGGAATGTGTTCATGATCGAAGACTTTGTCTTTGTTGAACAGTACCGAGGAATAGAAATTTGCTTGACTTGCTGTCCAGAAATGCCTCTTCCTTATGCGAGCAGAGTCATAGGGGTTATAGTCAGTGAAGAACACATGCTCGCTGAAGAAATCTTCAGCCTTGAACTTTTTCTTCTTTGAGAATGGATTCGTTGGCTTGGGCACTGGAGTGTCAGTGAGTTGCATCACAACCTCTGGAATCGCAATGTTAGGTTCTTTAGGATGAGGAATTTCTGGTTCCTCTTCAGTAGCAGGCTGTGTGTTCAAGGGTTCAATGACAGCAGCTTCTTCAGCACTAGCGGCTGGAATGTCTTCATGTACAGCCGAAGTGGGATGAGTTTCTTCAGAGCCCATTTGAACAGTTGGTGCAGGGGACTAAGGTATTTGTTGAAGTGGGGTGACGAGTGGAGTATTGGGGTGCTGACTTTCCCAAAAGTCATCATTCATCACTGGCGTTGTGCAGCCAATGTCCATGTCTTCATCTTCAATTTCTTCAACGCCAGCCTCTTCAGCTGTGAACAGAGGCATTGGCGTGGAAGCAACAGGTGTTGAAGGGATCGCATCCACTTCAATTTCTTCATCAACCTGCTCTGATGAAGCAGCAGATTGAGGTTCTTCATTAGATCTGCTTGGGATCACATATTCCTCACCAAAAGGAACAAGGTCCTTTGACGACATGGTGGAAATTGGAACAGCATCAATTGGATTCTCAATAGAACTTGTCAGAGGCTTCATCTTCTTTGGAGCTGAAGATTCTGAAGCACTGAATGCTTTCCTTTTCTTCACTGTAGCTCGCTCTACAGCCTTGGTCTTTCTCACATCTGATGCAGATGGAAGAATAGGAGTTGGTGTAGGTGCAGGAGGAGTTGAGGAATCTGGTTGAATTTCCTCAGGCGCAACTGATGCAGTTGCCCTGACATTTTTAGTTTCTTCAGGCGCGCCACTAGTGGATGCCCTGACTATTTGTTCAGCGGCTGGAATGGAGTCATCATCCCTGGCACTAGCATTTTCTTCAGCAGCCTGAATGTCATCAGCGGTGCTAGCATGTTCTTTAGTTGGCTGAATAGATGCTTCAGCATGAGGAATTTCTTGTTGTGATGGGGCTGCAACATTTGTGAATTTCTCAGTCAGTTTCACAAACCTGACTTTGGCTCCTTGCCAATCAGCATAGTAAGCATTGAAGTCATTGCTAAGGGTTTTGATTTCAGCTTAAATCTTGAGGAGTTCATCAGGTGTCATATTGACAATGTTATTCTTCAGGAACTTCTCCTTTCTGAACTGAGTCTTCTTGGTTTGTCTGGCCTTCTCAAATTTCCATTTCTCTTCAGTGATGAAATGGGTCAGCATGTGACTTTGACAAGGAGTCAACTTGAAATCAGGCATAGGAGTATTTGGATCCTTGTGCCAGAGATCAATGTAATCAAGGATCGCCCTTGCATCCAAAAGCAGTGGCACATTTGTGCCTTTGGCTCTAGCGGCCCTTTCTTGTCGGTCTCTGATGATTTCTGCAACTTCATCATCATCAGCTTCATCGTCAGATGGCACGTGGAAAGCAACCTATTTCTTCTTCGGACTTGGCAGAGTACCTCGACCAGCCGTTGCCTTAGTCTTCAACAGAGTGGGGCCTGATGAAGATTTTGGTGTAGCTGAGGAACTTGCTGAGGCACCAGAGGCAATAGAGATGCATGTTGTCCTTTGGCATGTAGCCAGATGTACATGTGTTGAGGACTTTGCCGGAGCAACTGAGGACTTTGGAGGAGGAGCAGTGGATGGTACCGGCCGTGAGGGCTTTGAAGATTCTGGTCGTGAGGGTATTGCTGAGGAACTTGGCCATGAGGGCATAGTTGGTGAAGCAATTGGCTTGTGAGCAGGCTTCTTGACCATTGATTTCTTTGGCTTGACAGAGGCCTCAGTGGCAGTAGCAGCAGCAGAGTCTTCATTGAATTTCCTCACTGCTTCTTTAGCTTGTCTCGCCAACTTAGCTTGGCGCTTGGCCCATTCTTCAGGAAAATCCTCACCACGCTTGACGCTGGTGGGGTCAGCTCTTTGGCCTGGTGCCAATGGAGCTCTTGGGCATGGAGGATTAAGTGCGAATTTCTTCATATACTTTGGAGTCACATATCTGTACTCCCTCCATTCTCTTGCCCATCTCGGTTCAATCTTTCGTATGCGCACCTTGCGCTGAGTTTTGGTTTCTTTTCCATACTTAGCCTCATCAGGTGTGCAATAATCAGCATAGAGGTCCTCAGGGATTTCAAAAGCAGTCATGACCTCTGGCTTCTTTCCTCCTTTCTGCGGCCTCTTACCATCAGCCATATCCTTCAGATGAGGAATTTGAACAATCGAATTTTCTGAAGAAGTATGCAACTTTTCTTCGAGGAATGCTGCAAATGAGTTAAGTTGATGAGAACCTAGTGATTCAGCAGCGTACATGAGTACCTATGAACAGAGTATAGTTGCGAGGAATTTGGAGAGGTCATATGCGTTCTCAGAAGGTTTTTCAAAAAAGAACCGGTTTGAGTAATTTAACCAGATGAGCCTTGAAGAATTTCACTAAGAGTTCTTTGTCTTAGGTTCCAGAGTTGTATAGATCGAAGATCCACACAATTGAGGAATCTTGAAGAAAAACGATGCATAGAGAAACGAATCAAGAACAGATGACTAGTGAGGTGTTTTTTGTGTGTGAGGATTTGAAGAACAAAACACCTTTGAAGATTTTGTTGTGAAATCTCGAATCAAAAGGGGTAGTAAATGTAACTTTTAATTACCCTGTGTGAAGAACACGACGAACTGAGAAGAAGAACAGTGAAGTTCATCGGTGTAGATCTAGTACTTGGATTATCATGTGAATCTCATCATGTTACTTTAATTAATGTTGTTGGGTTTTAGCGATGATGCTTAATTGGGATTGAGAATGCTGTCAACCATTCTCAATGTTTAACAACCACCATGATAGTTAAATAAAATTTATTCCTTTGCAGTAGGGATTGGCTTTATGCAAAAATTGTAACCATAGAGCTTTCCACCAGCCATATATGCATGTAGTATAGCTATGTCATTTCATTACTCTCTATGTGTTACATTGCCAGCATATTCCATGTGCTAACCCGTTTTCAGGATGCAACGTTCATGTTGCAAACTTTTCATATGACGAGTAAGATGCCTTAGGACCGTGGTCCTATACTCAGTGATGCCGTTGGAGTTGATGGACTCACTTATCTTCCAAGCCTTCCGCTGTTATCGTTATTAGATGGCCTTAAGCCATATTTCTTGTATTAAGCTCTCTTTTGAGACATTCGATGTAATAAGTGTGTGATTGCCACTCTGTTATAAATCCTTCAAGTACTGTGTGTATCAGCATTACCGATCCAGGGATGACACTGATGCACAGAGATTAGACTGTTTGAGGTCTGGTAGCTACAAGATGGTATCAGAGCACACCCTGACTGTAGGACACGACCACTAAGCTAAGCCCTAGATCACTACTCTCTCTTATCTTGTCTGACTCCTCATCTTTTCTACTCTCTTTTAGGATGGCAGATGCAAGGAACAAATTCATGCAACCGGAGGAAGATACACCCTTTGGATGACACCTGAAGGAAGTCACCAAGTACCTGAACATCGGAGTACCAAGCTTCACTGGGACCTACAACACCACTTTACCTGAAGAGGAGCGCTGGATGATTCAAGTTCAAGTTCCAGGAAGGACGTTCATGCCCGTCACTGAGCCCACAGAGTTTTCCTTTGATGCGCCAACCTGGAGTCTAGGAAAGAGCATGGCAGCCCACGTCGCCATGGGACGCATTGGATAAGTTTACCATAAGGAGCTTAAGGATACTATCTACTAGATTTGTGAGCGCCGAGATGAGCAATGGGAGATGATCAGCACCAGGAAGGACAGATCAATTGCAGCTTTCATCCAGGAGTTAAACCAGCACATTCGACGCCAGGAGAACCAGATGTGCGCAAGCATGATATATCTTAAGAAGGCCATGACCAAAATAACAGAACTGGAGGACGAACTCAAGTCTACACGCGATGGTTATGAGGAGGAAATAGCAACACTCGTGGAGAAGAGCGATGATCTGAAGAAGAAGTTAAAGGTATTCATGGGATTTCCCGTGACTGGAGAAGAAGATGAAGATTGCACTTGTCCAGAGAACTACATCATCATCGACGACACCGACTCAGACCCAGACGGTACAATCATTGAAATGGCATCGTATGAGACTCGTATATTGGTAGCACTATTTTGACCTTAATATGCAATGGTCTTAGATTTTATTAACCATTATCAAATATGTTTACCTTGTCGATCTCACAGCACACGATCTGTATTGCTAACTCGACTGCGATCTTTGACATTATTACACATAGTTGGTTTCTTCAACCGTGTACCCTGTAGAGCGCAGAATTTTATCGCACTAGAGTGTCCATCATCACCCTTCTGTGTAACTTTGACCTCATCACCCAGGGTAAACTTATTACCAAAGACATTCCACACACTTTGTTATTACAAAGCTTTTTGCCAATAAACGCCCACAATTTGTCCATCTTCTAGCCGACGCGTGGCCAAACTAGCCAGGCAGGAAGCTTGCGCAGTAAACTACGTGGTAGCGCGGGAACAGGATCACCGACGATACATTTGGCGCCTCTTCGAGCCCATGCATAGTCAAACAAAACGTGTGCGGTGCGGTGTTGTCAAGCGTGCACTGGAATCCTCCGCTATGAACGCCGTGACAAGATGTGATGATTACAGGCCGGCCGGCCCCCATTTATTACAGCGACCATTTAACCCTTGTGTCTCTTTAACCTTTCGATCGCGCCCCACCATTGCAAGAAGCACACCCACCACGACAAATTCTTAGAGGGTATCCTGCGCGGCTCCAATGGCGCTCTGAGCGACTGCCGACGGCGAGCAGCAGTTCACCATGCATGCCGTGGTGGACACCCACAGAAGGTTCACGAACCTCTCGGTGGTGTACACCAATGACCCGGTCTGGGTGGAGAACTCCATCCACATCATGGAGTTGTTGCTTGCCGAGGAGAAGTACAAGGTGGTCGGGTTCGACCTCTAGTACACCCGCGCTCGTGCCGGGTCTCGTCCCAAGGTCGCCATCACCCAGATGTGCATGCGCCACCATGTCCTCGTCTACCACTACCCATTGGACACAAGGCCTTCCGAGCATTTCGCCAGGTTTGTCAACAGCCCCTACTACATGTTTGCTATGGTGGACATCACCAATGATGTAAAGGCGCTCGAGAATTCGGGCATCGCCTGCCAGAATCTTGTCGACATCCAGGGCCAATACAAGATCTAGGGCAGCAAGGAGCATGAGAAGGACTCACTGGTTCACCTCGTCGAGGCCATCAACGACTCCTACTACACAGACATGAAGGATTCCTGCAACAAGGACAAGTGTGCCTGGCACTCGGCCTGGATGGAGATACTCGACAAAGCTCACGTCGTGTATGCGGCCAAGGAGGTGTACACGAGCTATGACATGTACAACCAGATCATTGACATGATGAAATGCCTCCTTCCCAAAAACGGCCAGGGATCCACCCGGAAGCAGATCAATGGCAAGCGTCGTCGCAACAATAAGTAGATGATTAGATCCTCGTTTCTCCTAGTTTAGTATGCATGCAATTGCTTACTTTGGTGTGTGGAAATGTTATGTGTGTAGTCACTTGTGTAATTGTATGCTTATTTGGTTTTGCAATGTTGTCTTTTTAAGTACATGTGTTGATGCTCTGTAGACAGAGCAAATCACATCGCACATGGACTAAACAATGGAACCCGTCGTTGATGATTTCATCAATCACTAACAATTGTATACAAGCAATCGTTTTCTCACAACACACACGGCTTGTTAACAGGAATCGTTTGTGATGTTATCGGTCTTCGCCCATGTTTCCAACTACAGACCTATTTGCCGTGTATCACACACATCTTGTTAAGTTGAACTGTTTCTGTTCTCTTGGCTCAATGCAAACAGTTCATCTAAGTGAACTGTATGTCGTATATTGCACACATCTTGATCTGGCTGACCGTTTCTTTTGTGTTGCCTAATCACAAACAGTACATCCGAGTGAACTGTATGTTGTATATCACACACACCTTCATCTGGCTGCCCATTTCTTTTGTTCCGCCTCATCGCAAACAATTCATTGAACTGAACCGTATGCCGCTCATCCAACACGCAACTAAATTTTGAACCATGTTTGATGCATCCGTCATCGCAAATGTTTTGCATCTTTTTGATGGTTTTTCACACCACCGTTTGCGATTATTGCATCGCACATCACTACAAAAAAAAGACACATCCGTGACATTTTGGGCCGAACGAATTTTTTTCTATCATACATATGACACTTCTATGACGATAATTGTGACAAAACCCGGTATCATCATAGATGTGGTGGGCTCCTACTTCTATGACAAAAAATCATGACAGAAAATGGGCTTTTCGTCCTGGGCGGGCCGGAGACGCAGCTGCATGACATTCTTTGGGCCGTCCATGACGGAAAAAACCATGGTAGAAGCGAGGGGGAGGAAAATTCCGGGGAGTTGCCGGTTACGGTGGGAGGTCGGGGGCGGAGCGATGCGCGTTTCTCTCGTACGTACGCACGTGTATGTGAGGCGTTGGCTCTAACTGAACCCGAGCGAGGCGTTGGGCTCTAACTGAACCCGAGCGATTACACTGCAGGCTACGCGTTACTGAACCCGAGCGGTCGATCGATGGCTGTTAACTGAACTCGATGGAGCGATTCCTTCGCTACTGCTGCTAACTGAAGTCCATCGATGCTGCCTCTGGGATGAACAGTGAGCGTTGCGGGGGGGTGGATGAACAGTGAGCGGTGGTGTTGCCTCTGGATGAACAGGAACCCATGGTGTGGAGGGCTGGATGAACAGTAGACGGTGGAGGGGTGGCCGTGGAGGGGTGGTTGAACAGGAACCCGTGGTGTGGAGGGCTGGATGAA
>NC_057807.1:117033814-117084386 GCF_018294505.1 Triticum aestivum | reverse complement strand
CGACGGTAGCCCGTGGAGGCTGGAGGAGGTCGACGGTGGAGATGAACAGTATCCCGTGGAGTCCTGTTTTGCGGTATGCCACACCCCTCCCGATGAACAGGACCGCCGTTTCGACCGTAGCGCTCCAACACAAGTCCGTTTCGTCCGTTTTGCGGTACGCCACACCCCTCCCGATGAACAGGACCCCCATTTCGACCTTAGCGCTCCAACACAAGTCCGTTTCATCCGTTTTGCGGTACGCCACACCCCTCCCGATCAACAGGACCCCTGTTTCGACCGTAGGAGGTAAGTTTCCTCTGTTTTGCGGTATGCCAGGCCCCTTCTGATCAACAGGACCCCGTTTCGAACGTGGCCGGTCGAACAAAAGGTCGTTTCCTTCGTTGTGTGGTACGCTAGGCCTCGTTTCCATCGCCTGTTCCATCCAAGCCCTCCCAATGAACACGACTGTCCGTGTCAAAACCGGTGGATCTCGGGTAGGGGCTCCCGAACTGTGCGTCTAGGCGGATGGTAACAGGAGACAAGGGACACGATGTTTTTACCCAGGTTCGGGCCCTCTCGATGGAGGTAAAACCCTACTCCTGCTTGATTAGTATTGATGATATGGGTAGTACAAGAGTAGATCTACCACGAGATCAGAGTGGCTAAACCCTAGAATCTAGCCTATGGTATGATTGCTGTTCGTCCTATGGACTAAAACTCTCCGGTTTATATAGACATCGGAGAGGGCTAGGGTTACACCGAGTCGGTTACAATGGGAGGAGATCTTCATATCGTATCGCCAAGCTTGCCCTCCACGCCAAGGAAAGTCCCATCCGGACACGGGACGGAGTCTTCAATCTTGTATCTTCATAGTCCGGGAGTCCGGCCAAAGGTCATAGTCCGGCCATCCGGACAGCCCCTAATCCAAGACTCCCTCAGTAGCCCCTAAACCAGGCTTCAATGACGACGAGTCCGGCGCGCAAGTTGTCTTCGGCATTGCAAGGCGGGTTCTCCTGCAAATTCTCTGTATCCATCGAATAGTGTCCGGCTTCTAGTGTGTGCCGCCCTCCTCTGCTTCTGTGCCCCATAATGACCATCTTCCACGTGTCAAACAAATGCGAAAAGCCAGGGGATTTTTTCAGTTACCCCCCTGGTTGCGTTAATGAACCACCCATAAAATAGACGGGGATTTAGATCCAATTCACACCATCTTCCCTCCGCGAGATTTCATCAGAGTGCCTTCAACAGAGATCCATTCCACCATGGCCAGTCGGTGCAGCTCCTCCTCTCGCCCCTCCAGCGCTCAGCCCGGAGATTGGGGGCGGTGTTCCGTCCCGCATAGCGAGCTAGTAGTGCTTCAGTCCAAGGGGCTTCTCCCCCCAGCATATATGGTCCCAGTTCGAGCCGAGATTGCTACCTATAGCGGCGGAGAGCAGGCGGAGAGCGTCCCCCATCCCTCTCGAGGAGAGCGGGTATGCCTAGTCCCTTTTTTAATGAGAGGACTCGGATTTCTAATTCATCCATTTCTTCGAGGGTTGCTGGAGGTCTACGGCCTCCAGCTACACAACCTCACGCCCGCCTCCATTCTGCACATTGCGGGCTTCGTGGCCCTCTGCGAGCTGTTCTTGGGTGTTGACGCCCATTTCATGCTGTGGAAGAGGTTGTTTTGCCTTGTGCCCTGTTCTCAAGAGGGGTCTATTTATCAAGTGGGCGGAGCCGAACTATGGCGCATCGCCGGGACCGGATATCTATCCGGCCCCCCAAAGAGGGTGTCCGAAGACTGGCCCTCGGAATGGTTTTATATAGATGACGTCCCCCTGCCGGACCCTGTACAGATCGGCCTCCCCGAGTTCAATAATGCTCCGTTGAAGAAGCGCCTGAGTTGGCGCCCACGGAACCCTCAGAGGGAAGCTAACATGGACGTCCTGTACCTGATGAGCCGGATAAGGTTGTTGGCTCATTCCGGACTGACCATGATCAAGGTCATGGCCATATGCATCATGCGAGGGGTGCAGCCGCTTCAATATAGAGACCACCCCATGTGGGATTTCAACAGGGAGGATGATGCTACCCGGTGCGGTCGCAAGGGGCCAGATTCGGCCGCCACTTTAACGAGAATCTTATCCGCTTTGTACAAGGGGGAGGAGGAAGAATTCCTCCGTGTCAACCCGGAAGGCGGATTCTCTATGTACAATCCTCCTAGTTGGGTGAGCGGACACTCTCACTTGCCTACCCATTTTCAAAATTCCCGTAGTTGAGTACTTAGACTACTAATGTTTAAACGCAGGAGCTGCGCCAGGCTATGAAGGAAATAAATAGCCCTGCTCCACAACCCGAGGATCCGGAACGGTCCCTCGATCCGGACTCCCAAGAAGATCCGGACTTATGCGTGGAGTTGGTTGATGGATTTTGATTTTCATTGCTTCGTTCGATTTGATTTCTTTTGCCAACCAGAGTTCTTAAGTTGAAATTTCTGGTTAGATCCCTTATTTGAGTTTTACCTGTGCATTAGATGAGTACTTATTGTATGCTTGTTTGTTTGTTTGCAGTAGAGTACCCAAATTGCGCCGCTTGCTACTTAGAATCCCTAGGTTTCACGGATCATCAACAAGGCAAGTAACACTTTGATCATACCTCTTTACTACCCAGTTTTATTGCATTAGAGCAATCCTAAAACATTGCATGATTAGGATCTGATTAATATGTGGGTTTTGGGAAGTAGATGAGGTAGTACCTATTACCCTGTTTATTATCAAGCACCTGGGAGTTACTTCTACGTTTTCTTATTACGCCATGCTATGCTAGTAGACGTGGATTGGGTGAGTGTATCCATGACAGATGTGAGATTGTTGTTTAATGGTTTATTTAAGGTGGCAACTTAAACACACATCTGGGTGGATTGAGGCACCTGGGTATTCCAGGATTGCCAGTTTTTTATGGACCGCCACCCAGGCTCAAAGGGATCATAAGATTGTTCATGCTAGAAACTTCCGTGTACAGCCACATGCTATTATGGGCTCTAGTATAGTTGAATAAGTCATGCGAACTCTTAAAGTGGTAGACTAGCAGATGTAGGGGATGTAGGTTGGTACGGTCTACCCAATCGTAAGGTGCTAGCGCTTCTTAAAGACTATGTCTCGGTCATCCGTTTCTCAAACATCATGCAGTGCGAGAAAACAAACGGAGGAGATCGAGTCTTGTGGGGAAAAGTGCGCAAACCCCTGCAGAGTGTACAAACTAATCATTTTTAGCCGTGTCCCCGATTATGGACATTCTGAGTATCTAGTACATGGATTATCATGTGAATCTCATCATGTTACTTTAATTAATGTTGTTTGGTTTTAATGATGATGCTTAATTGGGATTGAGAATGCTGTCAACCATTCTCAATGTTTAACAACCACCATGATAGTTAAATAAAATTTATTCCTTTGTAGTAGGGAAAAATTGGCTTTATGCAAAAATTGTAACCATAGAGCTTTCCACCAGCCATATATGCATGTAGTATAGCTATGTCATTTCATTACTCTCTATGTGTTACATTGCCAGCATATTCCATGTGCTAACCCGTTTTCGGGCTGCAACGTTCATGTTGCAAACTTTTCAGATGAAGAGTAAGATGCCTTAGGACCGTGGTCCTATACTCAGTGATGCCGTTGGAGTTGATGGACTCACTTATCTTCCAAGCCTTCCGCTGTTATCGTTATTAGATGGCCTTAAGCCATATTTCTTGTATTAAGCTCTCTTTTGAGACATTCGATGTAATAAGTGTGTGATTGCCACTCTGTTATAAATCCTTCAAGTACTGTGTGTATCAGCATTACCGATCCAGGGATGACACTGATGCACAGAGATTAGACTGTTTGAGGTCTGGTAGCTACAAGATGGTATCAGAGCACACCCTGACTGTAGGACACGACCACTAAGCTAAGCCCTAGATCACTACTCTCTCTTATCTTGTCTGACTCCTCATCTTTTCTACTCTCTTTTAGGATGGCAGATGCAAGGAACAAATTCATGCAACCGGAGGAAGATACACCCTTTGGATGACACCTGAAGGAAGTCACCAAGTACCTGAACATCGGAGTACCAAGCTTCACTGGGACCTACAACACCACTTTACCTGAAGAGGAGCGCTGGATGATTCAAGTTCAAGTTCCAGGAAGGACGTTCATGCCCGTCACTGAGCCCACAGAGTTTTCCTTTGATGCGCCAACCTGGAGTCTAGGAAAGAGCATGGCAGCCCACATCGCCATGGGATGCATTTGATAAGTTTACCATAAGGAGCTTAAGGATACTATCTACTAGATTTGTGAGCGCCGAGATGAGCAATGGGAGATGATCAGCACCAGGAAGGACAGATCAATTGCAGCTTTCATCCAGGAGTTAAACCAGCACATTCGACGCCATGAGAACCAGATGTGCGCAAGCATGATATATCTTAAGAAGGCCATGACCAAAATAATGGAACTGGAGGACGAACTCAAGTCTACACGCGATGGTTATGAGGAGGAAATAGCAACACTCGTGGAGAAGAGCGATGATCTGAAGAAGAAGTTAAAGGTATTCATGGGATTTCCCGCGACTGGAGAAGAAGATGAAGATTGCACTTGTCCAGAGAACTACATCATCATCGACGACACCGACTCAGACCCAGATGGTAGCGATGATGACTATGTTGATGAAGCTGGAGCAGACATTATGGAGTCTTCAACGGAGCAGTTTTTCTGGTTGACCACCATAACAGTAGTAGTATTTTTTTCCCATGTATCTAGTATAGTCTGAGCACTTTGTAACGATAGATAGACCATTGTATGCCGTTGCTTGATTTAATGAAGTGTTTTGATTGCATTTGTCTCATGTGCTTATGGGTAGTGTTTTCCCTCTAGACCTCATTCTATTCTATATTATCATCTTTTCTAAACCCTTAGATGCCTCCGAGATGTGACAACGGATTTGCTTTCCCACCAGAGCTCACTAAGTTGATCCAGCAGCAGAATGCCTTAATGCAGTTGCTAGTCCAGAATTAGAATCAGGGGAACAACAACAACAACAACAACAACAACAACAACAACCTACCACCACCACCACCTGTTGATCACTTAACCCGTTTTCTTAGGTTGAATCCGCCGGTGTTCTCCAGTAGCACCGAGCCGATTGTTGCAGATGATTGGCTTCGCAAGACAGCCAGGGAGTTGACCACTATAGGATGCATAGATGCGGAGAAGGTGCGATTTGCCGCACATCAGCTTGAAGGACCCACAACATCATGGTGGGAGAATTTCACAGCCACCTATCCAGTAGACACTGTCACATGGATCAGTTTCAGCAGGCTTTCCATACTGCCCATGTTTCAACAGGAGCTATGGCCATGAAGAAGCGTGAGTTTCGCAACTTGTGCCAAGGAGGACATACAGTTGGCCAATATGTGGATGACTTTAGTAAGCTAGCATGTTATGCCCGAGATGACGTTGCTACGGATGCAGCTAAGCAAGAGAAGTTTCTGGAAGGACTGAATGATGAGCTGAGCATGCAGTTGATGGTAGCAAGTTTCTACAACTACCAGGAGTTGGTAGATCATGCTCTTATGATTGAAGGGAAGTAGCAGCAGATTGAGAACCGCAAGAGGAAGTATGGACAAGGAAAGTACAATTCTAGAGCTCAGCAGAAGCCACGTTTTACCCCAAAGACGGGAGGACATTTTTAGCATACCCATGGAGGAGGTAGTTCGCATAATCATAATGGCCCCAAGAATGGGAATGGAGGAAATAACGGCCAGAACCGTACCAACCCATCAACCCCAGCTAAGAAAGATTTGAGCCAAGTCACTTGCTTTAAGTGTCAGAAGACTGGACATTACACCAATGTATGTCCTGAAGGCCAGAACGGAAATGGCAATGGAAGCTCGGGGAAGAAGCCGAACCCTTTCAATAGGGGACAGGTGAACCACGTTAACGTGGAGGAGGTTGAAGCTCAGCCAGATGCAGTAATAGGTAAGTTTTTGGTTAAGTCATTTACTGCACTCGTTCTTTTTGATACTGGTGCATCGCATTCATATATCTCAAGGGGATTTGTGGATAAGTATAAACTGCCAACCCAAGCCCTTAGATCACCTGTCGGTGTCAAAACCGGCGGATCTCGGGTAGGGGGTCCTGAACTGTGTGTCTAGGCGGATGGTAACAGGAGACAAGGGACACGATGTTTTTACCCTGGTTCGGGCCCTCTCGATGGAGGTAAAACCCTAGTCCTGCTTGATTAATATTGATGATATGGGTAGTACACGAGTAGATCTACCACGAGATCGGAGTGGCTAAACCCTAAAATCGAGCCTATGGTATGATTGTTGTTCGTCCTACAGACTAAAACTCTCCGTTTTATATAGACACCGGAGAGGGCTAGGGTTACACAGAGTCGGTTACAATGGGAGGAGATCTTCATATCGTATCGCCAAGCTTGCCTTCCACGCAAAGGAAAGTCCCATCCGGACACGGGACGGAGTCTTCAATCTTGTATGTTCATAGTCCGGGAGTCCGGCCAAAGGTCATAGTCCGGCCATCCGGACACCCCCTAATCCAGGACTCCCTCAGTAGCCCCCGAACCAGGCTTCAATGACGACGAGTCCGGCGTGCAAGTTGTCTTCGGCATTGCAAGGCGGGTTCTCCTGCAAATTCTCTGTATCCGCCGAATAGTGTCCGGCTTCTAATGCGTGCCGCCCTCCTCTGCTTCTGTGCCCCATAATGACCATCTTCCACGTGTCAAACGAAAGCGAAAAGCCAGGGGATTTTTTTAGTTACCCCCCTGGTTGCGTTAATGAACCGCCTATAAAAGAGACAGGGATTTAGATCCAATTCACACCATCTTCCCTCCGCGAGATTTCATCAGAGTGCCTTCGACAGAGATCCATTCCACCATGGCCGGTCGGCGCAGCTCCTCCTCTCGCCCCTCCAGCGCTCGGCCCGGAGATTGGGGGCGGTGTTCTGTCCCGCATAGCGAGCTAGTAGTGCTTCAGTCCAAGGGGCTTCTCCCCCCAGCATATATGGTCCCAGTTCGAGCCGGGATTGCTACCTATAGCGGCAGAGAGCAGGCAGAGAGCGTCCCCCATCCCTCTCGAGGAGAGCGGGTATGCCTAGTCCCTTATTTAATGAGAGGACTCAGATTTCCAATTCATCTATTTCTTCGAGGGTTGCTGGAGTTCTACGGCCTCCAGCTACACAACCTCACGCCCGCCTCCATTCTGCACATTGCGGGCCTTGTGGCCCTCTACGAGCTGTTCTTGGGTGTTGAGGCCCATTTCGCATTGTGGAAGAGGTTGTTTTGCCTTGTGCCCCGTTCTCAAGAGGGGTCTATTTATCAAGTAGGCGGAGCCGAACTATGGCGCATCGCTGGGACCGGATATCTATCCGGCACCCCAAAGAGGGTGTCCGAAGACTGGCCCTCGGAATGGTTTTATATAGATGACGTCCCCCTGCCGGACCCTGTACAGATCGGCCTCCCCGAGTTCAATAATGCTCCGTTGAAGAAGCGCCTGAGTTGGCGCCCACGGAACCCTCAGAGGGAAGCTAACATGGACGTCCTGTACCTGATGAGCCGGATAAGGTTGTTGGCTCATTCTGGACTGACCATGATCAAGGTCATGGCCATATGGATCATGCGAGGGGTGCAGCCGCTTCAGTATAGAGGCCACCCCATGTGGGATTTCAATAGGGAGGATGATGCTACCCGGTGCGGTCGCAAGGGGCCAGATTCGGCCGCCACTTTAACGAGACTCTTATCCGCTTTGTACAAGGGGGAGGAGGAAGAATTCCTCCGTGTCAACCCGGAAGGCGGATTCTCTATGTACAATCCTCCTAGTTGGGTGAGAGGACACTTTCACTTGCCTACCCATTTTCGAAATTCCCGTAGTTGAGTACTTAGACTAGTAATGTTTAAACGCAGGAGCTGCACCAGGCTGTGAAGGAAATAAACAGCCCTGCTCCACAACCCGAGGATCCGAAACGGTCCCTCGATCCGGACTCCCAAGAAGATCCGGACTTATGCGTGGAGTTGGTTGATGGAGTATTTCATCAATTGAGCAAGGATAACTCCTTAGTGGCCATCACGGCCGACTACCCCGGACTACTTCCAGCTTCCAAGGTAACTAAGACCAAAGTCCCAGTATTCTCATGTTTTATCTTGCATGTCGTGCACTAACAGCACTTCGCAGGGTAAATCCTTGAGGCGGAAGGCCGAGCCCACGGTGGGCAGCCAACAAGGGCTGCTGAAACCAGGCGGGCCAAAAAGAAGTGCGGACCAGATCGAGATTCCGGTGCAATGGTATGGTGTGCCGTTTTAACACCTAGGGTTTATGCCCTTGAGTCTTACTAATGCTCATGATTTTCTTAGAAAGAAGAGAGCCCACCGGACTATGTCCGCCGGCCAAGGTTCGAGGCCAGGTCCGGAAGCGGAGGCGGACACGGGACGCGCCTCGAGCGCTCCTCCGACAAAGGGCGCCGACGGGCTATCTGCCACCAATTCAGAGGTGGAGAGTGCCCTAAACCACAGGCATCGCCGGACTGTTCTCCGTGACGCGTTTTTCTCCCCAGAGGCATTGGACGCCTTTAATGCAGGAGATGCGTATCTCCGTGCTGCTCAAAATGGTCTAGCCAGAGCCACGGAGCAGTATGTGAAAGACATACAGGTGAGTAGAATTGAAGGTTATATATGTCAGTAGCCCCCGAGACTTGAAACAATGAAGATAACTGTTTGAAGGATCATGTGCTATGCAGTGTCTTACAAAGAAGAACACGCAATTTTCCCAGGAGCTCAAAGAGTGCAAGGCTCAGCTCGAGGCCGCATTGGCCACTTCAGAGAATGTCAAGGGGACACCCGCAGGTAATATGTGCTTCGAAAGGTACCTCCGTTTTGAAATGCGGCAGGCGTGCAACCCTGACTATAATAATGCAGATGAGGCCGAAGTAAATCCGGACCAGCAACAACTCCTACGCCAACTAAAGGCTGGCGAGAACATGCTGACGAGGGTGAGGCAAGAGAAGAACAAGCTTCAAGACGCCAATACCCACCTAGGCGAGGAACTGAAAGACGTTCGCATTCAGCTGTCTTCTACCGTGAAGGAGAATCAGCGACTTCGACGCGGCATTTTTAGTAAGTGCTTGAGCGAATCTTCGAAAAAAGAATTCGGCGAGGAAGTAGATTGACAGAGCTATGTCTGTAGGTCTGGTGATGGGTCGTCCGGCGGAGGAAATGCCCGGTTCATCGGGAGACCTTCTTCCCGAGCTGTTGCAACTACACGAGCGAGTTTGGCAGGCAATGCGAGGCGTCGTCCAGGCTATGCGGCCATCCCTCTCCGTGCCCGAAGGCCTTGAGGAGCTTGCCAAGAAGCTGGAGGGAGTGCGGCAGCGCTTCCGATTATGGAAGATATCGGCTTGCCGTCAAGGTGCTAGGGAGGCCTGGGCCATGGTGAAGACTCGGTACACGAAGGCTGACCCAAACCACATGGCCGAGGTCGGCCCTATAGGTCCGGACGGAAAGGAGATCCCGGTCAGCTTGGCATATGGCCAGGTGGACCTGGCTGCAAAGTATTCCTAACAGGACTGTAAATTAGACCGCCTGTTAGATGGCATTGAAGAAGAATATGCCTAGTCAGATTGACTATGTGAAAATGACATAAAAATGTCCTCTAGCCGGATTGTAGATCGTTTGTCATTGTGGACCTTTTCGCTTCGACCTCTGGAATAGTCCAGAGTGTGTCCGAATACCCTCTTGGTTATGTAAGAACCGGGGCATGCATGGAGACAAGGCGTAGGGGTCATAAGTGCTTTAGCAGACAAGTGCCCAACTAGTTATGTTATATTACATGGTTAGTAAGAAACATCTTCCAGAGAGAATAGTTCCATTAGGGGTTCCTTTCCCTGGGAGGCATGCCCTAAAGTGCATGTCCGAGCTGCCAGAAAGAGCAGAAAAGCATCTGGGGGCAAAAAAAGTAAATACGAAAGATCATCTTTTAGCTCACCGACCGAATATTCCCTTAAGAACGCTAGCTTTTGGCTTCACCCAGTCTGAGGTACACATCCGGCTGACCCGGCAGTAACAATCGCAGAGGTGCTCCCTTTACCACCTAGCCGAACAAACGGGAACGTAGGGGTAAGCACAGGAGCCAGGCAACCTAGCTAGGCCAAAACTTAAGTCATATCGATGCATATAATGGTGTATAAAAGGTTCATGCGGAAGCATTACACATGTTTTGGGCATGAGGCCCGTTTTATATAAACTTCTTGGTAGAGAAGCCCCCAGGTATTGTGAGCACAGGTAGCGCGTCGGGTGCGTGCGAATATTGCACATGCGAGCCCCTAAGGGCTTGTGAGAAAAAGTGGGAGGGAGAAGGAACAAAATCCCGGACTGCCAAAAATAAAAACAAAAAATAAACAAAGGGACGAGGGAAGGAGACGAACACGGAGTCCGGTGCTAGGCGTAGAACCTTCGTAGGCGTGCTGCATTCCATGGGTTCGGCTCGAGTGGGTTGTCCGATGCGCCTCGCAGACGGTACGCTCCGCCGGTCAGTACTTGGTCGATGATGAAGGGGCCCTCCCATTTGGGCTTTAATTTATCCTTTTTCTTGTCCGGCAGGCGTAGAACTAGTTCACCAACGTTATATGTTTTAGCCCATACTTCTCTGCTTTGATATCTTCGAGCCTGATGTTGATAGAATGCGGAATGAGCCTTTGCCACGTCGCACTCCTCTTCCAATGCGCCCAAGCTGTCCTGCCAATCGAGCTCGGCTTCTCTTTCTTCGTACATGTGCACTCAAGGTGAGTCATGGATTATGTCGCATGGCAGTACCGCCTCTGCGCCGTATACCATAAAAAATGGTGTGAATCCGGTAGTGCGATTCGGCGTGGTCCGTAGCCCCCAGAGTACGGAGTCAAGCTCCTCTACCCAGTGCGTGTCAGATTCCTTGAGGGATCGCACTAGTCTGGGTTTGATGCCGCTCATAATGAGACCGTTGGCCCGTTCGACTTGACCGTTTGTTTGAGGATGATAGACTGAAGCGCAGTCAAACTTGATGCCCATGTTTTTGCACCAAAGTTTGACTTCATCGGCCATGAAGTTTGTGCCGTTGTCGGTTATGATGTTGTGGGGGACACTGTAACAGTGTACAACCCCAAAAAGGAAGTCTATCACTGGTCCGGATTGGGCCGTCTTAATAGGCTTGGCTTCTATCCATTTGGTGAATTTGTCCACCATGACCAGCAGGTATTTTTGCTTGTGGGTTCCTCCTTTAAGGGGTCCGACCATGTCAAGCCCCCAGACCGCGAAAGGCCAGGTAATGGGTATAGTTTGTAGGGCGGTAGGCGGCATGTGGCTTTGGTTGGCGAATAACTGGCAACCAACACATCGTTCCACTAAGTCCTGAGCGTCTGCCCGGGCCGTTGGCCAATAAAATCCGGTACGGAAGGCCTTGCTTACAAGGGCCCGGGCTGCGGTGTGGTGCCCGCCGAGTCCGGCATGGATTTCAGCCAAAAGGTCTCGTCCTTCTTCTTCGGAGATACACCTTTGAAGGACTCCGGTTGTGCTTTTCTTGTAAATCTCTCCCTCGTGGACTTTGTAGGCTTTAGATCACCGCACTATGCATCGGGCCCCGTTTTGGTCCTCGAGAAGTTCCTGCCTAGTTAGGTAGGCTAGGAATGGCTCTGTCCAAGGGGCAATGACTGCCATTATTTCGTGGGCTGACGGCGTTGTTTCGTTGGCGTAGCCCCCAATTGTGTCAGGATGCTCGGTGAGGGGCAGTGTAGTTGTGTCCGGGCTATCGTTTCCGGATTCTCTGTCCCATGATACAGATGGCTTGAACAGCCTTTCTAGGAAGATGTTGGGAGGGACGGCCTCGCGCTTGGCGCCGATGCGTGCCAGCACGTCTACTGCTTGGTTATTTTCCCGGGCTATGTGATGAAATTCGAGCCCCTCAAACCGAGCTGACATCTTTAAGATGGCGTTGCGGTAAGCTGCCATTTTCAGGTCCTTGGCGCCGAAGTCTCCATTTATTTGGGATATTGCGAGATTTGAATCCCCGCGGACCTCTAGGCGTTGAATGCCCATGGAGACTGCCATTCAGAGCCATGTAAAAGGGCCTCGTATTCGGCTGCGTTGTTCGAATCCGTGTACATTATCTGAAGTACGTATTGGAATGTGTCCCTGGTTGGGGACGTCAGAATGACGCTAGCCCCCAGGCCAGCCAACATTTTGGAGCTGTCGAAGTGCATGATCCAGTTGGAGTATGTGCCGTATTCTTTAGGGAGTTCGACTTCAGTCCATTCGGCAATGAAGTCGGCCAAAACCTGCGACTTAGTAGCTCGCCTTGGCTTGTAGGTTATGTCGAACGGGAGGAGCTCGATGGCCCATTTGACAATCCGGCCCGTTGCGTCGCGGTTGTTTATAATGTCATTAAGGGGTATTTCGGATGCCACTGTTATGGAGCACTCTTGAAAGTAGTGTCGCAGCTTCCGGGATGCCATGAACATCGCGTATGCTATCTTTTGATAATGCAGGTACCGTGACTTGCATGGAGTTAGCACAGTGGACACGTAGTACACTGGCTTTTGGAGGGGGAACTTGTGTCCGTCCGCCTCTCGTTCGACGACGAGCACCGCGCTTACCACTTGATGGGTTGCCGTGATGTATAATAGCATTGGTTTGCCCGTGTTGGGCGTGGCCAGGACTGGATTTGTTGCCAATATGGCTTTTATATCTTCGAGTCCGGCCGTGGCGGCCTCCGTCCACTCGAAGTGGTCGGTGCACCGTAGGAGGCGATAGAGGGGTAATGCCTTTTCTCCTAAGCGGGAGATAAAGCGGCTTAGAGCCTCCACGCATCCTGCCAATTTTTGTATTTGTTTGAGGTCCTTTGGGGTATCTAATTGTGACAGAGCTCGGATCTTGGCTGGGTTTGCTTCGATTCCTCTACCGGATACGATGAAGCCCAGGATCTTTCCGGCTGGTACGCCGGAAACGCATTTTTCCGGGTTGAGCTTAATGTCATATGTTCGGAGATTGTCCAACGTGAGCCTCAAGTCGTCTACTAGAGGATCGACGTGTTTGGTTTTGACGACCACATCATCTACGTATGCTTCGACCGTTTTGCCGATCTGGTTGGGCAAACATGTCTGAATCATGCGCTGATATGTTGCGCCTGCGTTTTTGAGCCCGAAGGGCATCATGTTGAAGCAGAATGGGCCGTATGGGGTGATGAATGCCGTTGCGGCCTGGTCTGACTCTGCCATCTTGATTTGGTGGTAGCCAGAGTATGCATCGAGGAAACACAATGAGTCGTGTCCTGCGATGGCGTCGATGATTTGATCAATTCGGGGGAGTGGGAAAGGGTCCTTTGGACAAGCCTTGTTTGGGTCTTTGAAATCGACACATAGGCGCCAGGATTTGTCCTTCTTTGGTACCATCACCAGGTTTGCTAGCCAGTCTGGATGTTTTATGTCTCTGATGAACCCAGCTTCCAGCAGTTTTGCTAGCTCCTCTCCCATGGCTTGTCTCTTAGGTTCGGAAAAGCGCCGTAGGGTCTGCTTGACGGGTTTAAACCCTTTTATGATGTTCAGGTTGTGTTCGGCCAGCCTGCGTGGGATTCCTGGCATATCCGAGGGGTGCCATGCGAAAATGTCCCAATTTTATCGCTGAAAGTCTCCGAGTGCGGCGTCTACATCGGGTTTTAATTGTGCCCCGATGGAGGCCGTTTTTGTAGGGTCCGTTGGATGGACCTGGAATTTGACTATTTCGTTCGCTGGTTTAAAAGAGGTGGACTTGGATCTCTTGTCTAGTATCACGTCGTCCCTGTCCACCGTGGAGCGCAATACCGTTAATTCCTCGGCCGCTAGGGCCTCAGATAATGCCTCCAGGGCCAGTGCGGATGTCTTGTTTTCCGCGCGGAGCGCTATGTCCGGATCACTTGCGAGAGTGATGATTCCGTTGGGCCCGGGCATTTTGAGCTTCATGTACCCGTAATGGGGTATGGCTTGGAAAATTGTAAATGTTTCTCGCCCTAGCAGAGCGTGGTAGTCGCTGCTGAACGGGGCCACTTGAAACGTGACCTCCTCGGATCTGTAATTTTCCGGCGTGCCGAACACCACATCCAGTGTGATTTTTCCTGAACAGCACGCTTCCCGGCTTGGGATTATTCCCCTAAAGGTTGTGTTGCTTCGCTCAATGCGGCTCCAGTCAATTTCCATTTTTCGCAGGGTTTCCTCGTAGATGAGGTTGAGTCCGCTGCCGCCGTCCATGAGTACCTTTGTAAGTCGGAAGCCGTCCACTATCGGACTAAGGACCAATGCGGCTGGTGCTTGGGCTGTCCGGAATTTAGGTTCGTCACTGGAATTAAAGTTTATAGCCGTGTCACTCCATGGGTTTATTGTTGCTACTTCGTAGACTTCGGCGAGGTTGCGGAGCATTTGTTTCCTTGCACTGTTTGATGTGAACGTATCGAAGACTGTCGATACCATACTGGGGAGGTATTCTTCAGGTGCTGGAGTTAAAAGCTCCTCGCCGCTTCTGGCTACCTGCCGTAGTATCCAACATGCTCTGAGGCTGTGCGTTGGTGTGGCTTTCACTGAATTATGAATTCTACAGGGTCCATTGAGCCATCCTTCCAATACGGTCCCGTACCCTGTAGAGGGCTTTTGTTTTTTGATATTTGGCTCGGATGGCTGGCGATAATGCGCCCTTTTGTTTCGGACTCGTGTTATATTCGGGGCCGGATTGTCCCAGAATTTATCTTCGGTTTTCCGAACGCTTTCAATCGCATAGTACTTTTGTACTATGGATGTCAAGTCGGTGAATCGTGTAATTTCGCGGCGACTTATGGTGTTGAGGATTCCGATGTCCGTGCAGTTGTTAAGGAAGGGTAAAATTGCTTCTTTCTCATGGCAGTCCGTTATCCTGTTCATAACCAAGAGGAATCTGACCCAGTAGTGGTGTACTGCTTCTCCGGGCTCTTGCCGTATTAGGGATAAATCCCGTATAGTTGGGTGGGAGGGTGGAAATAAATCCGGAACCCTGCCCGATGTAAGATTCAGGGGCCGAGCAGTTTCTGAATTCGGAAGCTTGCTCTCTCGGATATTATTTGATGAATCAGGCCTGCTGCCTGACTTTAGGTTCACGGTTCGGGCGACATCCTTCCCTCCGCGGGTTTCCGGCTTGGAGGGATCGGGAATCCGGACGCATCTGGTCCTTAGGGCGGGCGAAGATTCGCCACATTGTTCTTCCACCACTTCAACGTGGTGGGTAATCTGGGGAGAGTCAATCTCTCTCTGATCAGGTTTAAGCCCAATCTGGTCGTAATCAGTAGCGACTCCCAGGGCCGCGATGCGATCCAAGAGTTCGTTCAGGGAGAAGAGCTCTATCGGATCTAACTGCTCGGCGAGCTCTGAGCTGATGTGAGGATTGCTTTCGATGGCCCGAGAGGTCATCGTTGGCGCGGCGGCCGGACTGGCGGTCATCAAAAACCTGCCTAGCCGGAGAGTTTGGCCGACAGCCAAAGCTCCTTTAGCAACGACGTCGTCTTTAAAAACGGGGTGCGGCATCCTTCCTGATGGTGATGACACTGCGGAACTCTCAATGAAAGAACCAATGTCGGTGTCAAAACCGGTGGATCTCGGGTAGGGGGTCCCGAACTGTGCGTCTAGGCGGATGGTAACAGGAGACAAGGGACACGATGTTTTTACCCAGGTTCGGGCCCTCTCGATGGAGGTAAAATCCTACTCCTGCTTGATTAATATTGGTGATATGGGTAGTACAAGAGTAGATCTATCACGAGATCGGAGTGGCTAAACCCTAGAATCTAGCCTATGGTATGATTGTTGTTCGTCCTATGGACTAAAACTCTCCGGTTTATATAGACACCGGAGAGGGCTAGGGTTACACAGAGTCGGTTACAATGGGAGGAGATCTTCATATCGTATCGCCAAGCTTGCCTTCCACACCAAGGAAAGTCCCATCCGGACACGGGACAGAGTCTTCAATCTTGTATCTTCATAGTCCGGGAGTCCGGCCAAAGGTCATAGTCCGGCCATCCGGACACCCCCTAATCCAGGACTCCCTTAATGACCACGCATTTTGTTCCGACCCAGCCGGTTGGCTCCCCATGAACATGACGACGACGTTGTTTCTCCGTTCCGACCCAGCCATGTACGTATGCGCGAGTAGGCGTTAGAGACCCTGCCCGTATGTACGTACGTGGCCGTATTTTCTTTCTTGCACCCTCGCCGCTGTACGTACATGTACATACTACGTGCGCGCCTCTACTACGACACGTGCGCTCCTCTACATCTACGACACGTGCGCGCCTCTACATCGACCAGTATGTACGTACACGTTCGCGGCCAGAATGACAATGCTTCATACGCTTCGACCAGGTGGGTCCCGACTGTCAGGCATTTCCTTGCGTGCGAAGATGTAGCTGGTGGGTCCCAGCAGTCAGGGGGTGAATCATTTTTTTTGCCCGGACTTACTTCGTTGCGTGTGAAGGTGTAGCTGGTGGGTCCCAGCAGTCAGGGGGGAAACATTTTTTCGCGAAATATGGTGGCCCGTCCGGTGGGTCCCCGCTGTCAGGTGCAGGAATAATTATTTTGCGCGTAATAAGGAGGCACTTCCTTGCTGCGGCCGTGGACCCAGCTGTCAGCCTCTCCACGTACAGTCCATGTCCGATGGAAGCCGTTCCTTGACCATGTTGACCATGCCATGCCGAGAGCACCAGGGCGGTGGACGACAACGAGGCCTAGGAAGGGGACGACGTGGAGCCGGGGAAGATGCGGTAGTGGATGCCTAGGCGTAGAGGAGTATGAGGGTTCACTAGTTCGCTGCGGTGTGAGGCTACCGTCACCGCAGAATAACAGGGGGTGTGGGTGACTAGAAGGATGGCCTGACTAGCGTTGGGAGTAGTAGGGGCGGTGAAGCCTCCGCCGCATCGCAGCCGGCCACAGGAGGCAGGAGCACGAGGCACGACCGGCGCTGGTTTGGGCGGCTATAGCAAGAAGACCAGAGGTTCAAGAAGCACTACGGGCATTGGATGGACATCGTACGGTCACTAGAGCTAGAATCGTGCATATTGACTAAGTTGACAAAGCCCTCCGTCCCCGTCAACTAAGTAGACCCACAAGTCAGCCTGCCCCTATACTGGATCCTAGCTAAGTGCGTAATAAGAAGGCACTTCCTTGCCTGCGAAGATATAGCTGGTGGGTCCAAGCTGTCAGCGGCGGTAACGTTTTTTTCACGAAATACTGAGGCCATTTCGGTGGGTCCCTGATGTCAAGTGGACGAATCATTATTTTGTGCGTAATAAGGAGGCATTTCCTTGCGTGCGGCCGTGGACCCAGCTGTCGGCCTCTCCACGTACAGTCCACTTCAGATGCATGTCGGTTGTTGAGCACGTTGACCAGGCCGCGCCGAGAGCACCAGGGCGGTGGACAAAGGCGAGGCCTAGGAAGGGAACGACACGGAGGCAGGGAAGACTAAGCAGTTGTTTCCCACGTAGAGGGGAGTACGGCTGAACAAGGGTTTACTGGTTCGTCTGTCGTCGCCGAAGAATAACAGCAGGTGTGGGTGAGTAGAGGGATGGCTAGGCCATCGATGGGAGTATGGTGGGGCGGTGAGGCCTGCGCGGCAGCACAGCCGGCCGTGGGGAGGAGGGAGCAGGCAGTTCCGCCGGTGCTTGTTTGAGCGGCTGGAGCAAGAAGAGCAGAGATTGAAGAAGCACGACGGTCGTTGGATGGACATCCAACCGTCACTACTTGTGCTTCAACCTTTTTTTAAGAAAGCCTCAAATCTATGGAAAACAGCATACAGCCCATCTGCCATTATTTCTAATAATTTACAGCCCATTTGCTAATTCTTAAGGTTTTTTTGGAGCCCATATTCTTTTTGTTAGCATTACAGCCCATATCGTGGCCACGGTTAAAAAATTATACGAAATTTTGCATATTTCGGTGCGGTCCGAACTGTTTTTAATCCCGAAATTTCGACTCACATTCAAACTGATTTTAAAAATAAATGTATATCAATATAAAATCTAACAAATTCTCCACGCATAAAAATTATTGTAATTTAAAATCTTGAAATGAAAAAAATATATTTGAAACTAATTGTCGGTTTGATGTGTTTTAAAAATGTACAGTCCATTTCTCATTACTGATGGGCCATTTTCTCGGCCAGCCGAATGAAAAGCTCTCCTCGCCCTGAAAGATTTGCAGCCAAACAGGCCTGACAAAGCGACTTAATTGGCAAATCACAAAAAAAACTGGGCTGTGGCCGTGGACCCAGCTGTCAGCCTCTCCACGTACAGTACTCTTCCGATGGAAGTTGTTCCTTGACCACGTTGACCACGCCGCGCGGAGAGCACCACGGCGGTGGACGACGACGAGGCCTATGAAGGGGACGACACGGAGCCGGGGAAGACGCAATAGTGGAAGCCCACGCGGAGAGGAGTACGAGGGTTCACTGGTCCGGCTACGGTGTGAGGCTGCCGTCGCCGCAGGGCCTCGCCAGCGGTGGGAATAGTAGGGGCGGTGAGGCCTCTGTGGCAACACAGCCGGCCACGGGAGGCAGGAGCATGCGGCATGACTGGCGTTGCTTTGGGCGGCTGGAGCAAGAAGACCAGAGGTTGAAGAAGCACTACGGCCGTTGGATGGACATCGTACGGTCACTGGAGCTAGAATCGTTCATATTGACTAAGTCGACAAAGCCCTTCGGCCCCGTTAACTTAGTAGGCCCACAAGACAGCCTCCCACCAAGGTGGGTCCCAGCTAGCCGGGGGAGTATTCATTTTTTTGTGCGTAATAAGGAGGCACTTCCGGTGGGTCTGAGCTGACAACGGGGGGAACGTTTTTTTCGCGAAATACGGTGGCCCGTCCGGTGGGTCCCAGCAGTCAGGGGGAAACGATTTATTTCGCAAAATACTGGTGGACCATCCGGTGGGTCCCCGCTATCAGGTGGAGGAATAATTATTTTCCGCGTAATAAGGAGGCACTTCCTTGCGGCTGTCGTGGACCCAGCTGTCAGCCTCTCCACGTACAGTACTCTTCCGATGGAAGTCGGTCGTCGACCACATTGACCACGCTGCACCGAGAGAACCACGGCGGTGGACGATGGCGAGGCCTAGGAAGGGGACGACGCGGAGCCGGGCCACGGGAGGCAGGACCAGGCGGTAGCACAGCTGGCCACGGGAGGCAGGAGCATGCGGCACGACCGGCGCTGCTTTGGGCGGCTGGAGCAAGAAGACCAGAGGTTGAAGAAGCCGTATGGCCGTTGGATGGACATCATACGGTCACTGGAGTATTGACTAAGTTGACAAAGCCATCCGTCCCTGTCAACTTAGTAGGCCCACAAGTCAGCCCACAAATATGGTGGGTCCCATCTAGCAGGGGGCGTATTCAATTTTTTGGGCGTAATAAGGAGGCACTTCCTTGCGTGCGAAGATATAGCTGGTGGGTCCGACCTGTCAGCGGGGGGAATGTTTTTTTCGCGAAATACAGAGGACCTTCCTATGTGTCCTAGCTGTCAGGTTGAGGAATCATTATTTTGTGCGTAATAAGGAGGCATTTCCTTGCATGCGGCCGTGGAGCCAACTGTCAGCCTCTCCACGTGCAGTCCACTTCGGATGGATGTCGTTCATTGACCACGTTGACCAGGTCGCGCCAAGAGCACCAGGGCGATGGACGACGGCGAGGCCTAGGAAGGGAACGACACGGAGCCAGGGAATACTCGGCAGTTGTTTCCCATGCGGAAGAGTACGAGGGTTTACTGGTTCGTCTGCCGTCGCCAGAGAATAACAACATGTGTGGGTGAGTAGAGGGATGGCTGGGCCAGCGATGGGAGTACGATGGGGCCGTGAGGCCTGTGCTACAGCATAGCCGGCCGTGGGAGGAGGGAGCAGGCAGTCCCGCCGGCGCTTGTTTGAGCGGCTGGAGCATGAAGAGCAGAGATTGAAGAAGCACGACAGCCGTTGGATGTATATCCAACAGTCACTGTTCTCGTGTGTTGACTAAGTTGACAGGGCGTTGCGTGTGCGTCAACCATTTTTTATGAAAGCATACGCGTCAACCTATAGTAGGCGCACAAGTCAGCCTCAAATCTGTGGAAAACAGCATACAGCCCATCTGCCATTATTTCTAATAATGTACAGCCCATTTGCTAATTCTTAAGATTTTTTTTTGGAGCCCATCTTCTTTTTGTTAGCATTACACCCCATATTGTGGCCACGGTTAAAAAGTATACGAAATTTTGCATATTTTGGTGCGGTCACCTGTTTTTAATCCAGAAATATGGATTCACATTCAAACTATTTTGAAAAATAATTTATATAAATATAAAATCAAAATAATTGTCCACGCATACAAATGAATGGAATTTAAGATCTTGTAATGAAAAAAAATGAAACTAATTCCCTGTTTGATGTATTTTAAAAATGTACAGGCCATTTCTGGGCAAACTGAATGAAACTCTCCTCGTCTTGAAACATTTGCAGCCCAGCAGGGCCGATAAAGCAAGTAGGCCTTGTTTGAGTATTTCTTTAAAAAAAATAGAAATGGGCTAGCCATTTTCAGCAATAAAAAAACACAACTGGGCTCATGATGTGGTAAACATAAATAAAACCCTGGCTAGACGGGCCACAGCCCCCGCACAGCCCCGTTGTTACCCTAATCCATCACTAAAACTAGTATAAATAACAACTGCTTGTTCCTCATTGTCTCAAAAAAATTGCTTGTTCCTCAAAAAAATGCACCACTTGCTGGGTCCCTGGTGTCAGCCGCTTGTAGTGTAATTCTCTCGTTTATTCACTACGTTGACGATGGCGTGAGCCCCAGATGTCCAACCATTAGGAGGAACCATATTTTTGGGCTTGTACTATAGAGGCACTTGCTTGCGTACTGCCATGACACTGGTAGGTCCCTACTGTCATCCTCTCCACGTACAGTCATCTCCTTGTTCCTCTCGGTTGTTGACGACGTTGACAATGCAAGAGGGCGGCGCACCGCGCACGGCGAGCGAACCAAGGCCACAAGGCGGAGGACAACGGCAAGGCCTTGGACAGAACGAACAGGAGTTGTTGAAGATGTGCCGGTCTAGTTGCAGGCAGAGGGGAGTACGAGGGTTGACTGGTGGGGGTGGTGGGGGCTAGTCACTTGGCTTCTGTAATGCATAGTGAGCTCAAGCAGCCGGCGTGAGTGATGTTATTTCCCTTGGTTGTGATTTGTTACAATATTTCACTCTAAATTAAACAAATGGCAAGCCATTTGCCTTGTTTCAAAGAAAATATGACAGTCACAGCCGAGTTGAAAAGGGCAGGAGCATCTAACTCCAGCTTACAAACTGTACAAAAGCACGAGGGTTGATTGTTCATCAGGTTTACAAAAAAAACCAGATTGAAAAGGGCAACAACATCAAACTCCAGCACTGTTTTCGGCAGTCACAGTCAAATGGATCGGTTAGGTCCATAGAATGAACATCCTGGATCGTAAAATTTACTGGATTATGACCACAATATGTTGTAAATAGAAGCCGGCATGTTCAGAAGCTCTTTTGCCCACCTGAAACTCCTTTTTTTGCTCTTTGACATACCCATACATCAAAACCATGCTGCTGATAAACTTAAGCCTGATGGACAATAGTAACCTCGCATTCAGCAGGAAGAATGTGACAAATCTTGTGTTTGCATGGTTGGCTACATATCGTTCTAGCGTTATTGTCTTCAATCGAATCTCATGAGAAGTGAGAAAATCCCGATGCTTGCGAATACACCTATTGGTTATAACTTTCTTACCCCGTCCTGTTGCCTAAATAGACATGAAAATTGAAAACAGTTAAGGTCTAAAAGAAGAGTGTCGAAAGAGCAACAGTTGAACGGTTAATTCTAGTACACTGTATGCGGGCTTCCAATGTGCGTGAAATTATCACCTTTATATACAACTTCTCCAGACATGGAAAGCATTGCAGCAAGCCAATAATCTTGTTCAGATCAAAACTATTCATTTGGATATATAAGATCTTGACAGAATCCAGCACCATTGATAGGCCATCCATGGAGAAACTCTTCATTGAGCATAGAACATAATATTAGTACAAAATGTGTACTCCAAGATGATATATAAATTATGCACAGAAATTTAAAATGCAGCATATGGTTACAAGTGTAGATGATAATATAAAGTACCTGAAGAAATGTGGAGCCAAACACCATATTGAAATGAGCACAGAGATTATGTATTACACCCAAGGTCTCTAGTTTAGGCGCAGAGAGGACGGTTATTTGCAACGGTGAATAACTAGAATCAAGGATCAACCTTTGAAGTGAAGGGGCATCTTGGATGATGAGCTGCCTTCCGTCAAAAGAAATTCCAATTCTTACAAGGTTAGGCGACTTTATTTGGAGACAACCGATTCTAGCTGTGAAAACAAGCACCAAGCACTCCAGCGCAGGGCAACTGGAGTGGATGATGTTGTGCAATGAGGCCTCCGATATACGAACCCGCACAAGTGAAAGTTTCTTGAGAAATGGGAGTCGAAGGTTTAGTACCAGATTGTCTGGAAGGTAGCACAGCGCAAAGGTGGCGGTGTGGAGAGAGGAGGAAAACCGTGAGATGGACATCGGTGCTGAGAGCACAAGTTCATGGGTTCTGTATGTGGTATGTGATTTATAGGGGAATAGTAGAACTCAAGCAGCTGTAGTTCTGTGAATTCAGGGGATTTCAGCCAGGCGTCCACCGTGCAGGGCATGGTATGGTTGCTCAGGTAGCATGACGGGATGCAGAGGCTTTGAACGCAGCCCTGGTGGGAGGAGATGATGGCTCCGGAGATTTCAAAATCATTAAAGAGAGATAGCTGACGACAGTCGAGATTAAGGGGCACGGTGCGCCATAGAGGGCGCCACCGAATTGAGAGGACTTGGGTGCGGCAGCAATGCTTGGTTGGGAGAAGCGAGATGATCTCCCCAAGGACGGCGTCCGGGAGATCGCTGATGCGGTCCACCCGAGATTCTATGGGTTCCTGGGATCCGGTGGGGGCGGGGTCGCCGCTTCTCCCCGCGCTGCCGGGTGCGGGATCTACAACAAGCGTCGCCGCTGGCGGGAGCCTCATCTTCTTGGTGCTGGGGTCAGCCGACTCCATTTTCCTCGAGGGGGTCGCGTCGCGCTCACTGATTTGAGCAGAGTAACAAATGACGAGCCTAGTTGTAGTGCGAGCGAAGAAGAAGGGGAGCTGGGGGTTTTCTGTAGGAGTGAGGAAGAAGGGGAGCTGGGGTTTTCTGTAGGAGTGAGGTGAGGAATTTTGGGGTACGAGTGGAGCGAGCTGATGTGAGGTGGGTGGGAGCGAGGAGGAAGAAGAGCACCCACGTTTTTTTGTGGGGGGGAGGCGGTGTGCTGGGTGTGGGTAGCGCCTTTTGAATTGATTTTACTATTTACTAGTGTGGATTGGCTGTTTTGTCTTGGACCCAGAGAAACAATTACTACTAGTATAGTGCAGACACTCTACAGCTACCCAAAAAAACAATTACTACTAGTACAGTGGAGACACTCTACCGCTTCTGGCTCCTCCTAGGTCATTGAAACGTCTCCCTCTACTGAATGTCGTTATACTTTTGTTCACTGACACGCGGGCCATGCAGCGCGCGGGGCCAAATGCCAGCCACCAAATTAGCAGGCAGTATGCAGGCGGAGAGTCACCCCGGTCATAGCGCGGCAGTAACGAGCCGTCGTATCACAAAACCCCACCTCCCCGCAGTCTAAGTTTGACGGATGAAGCAACCATCATTTCACTCCTCGCTGAATCCCCTTCTCCCTCACCGTCTTCAAGAAAGGCAACACTCGCATCTGCCACTATTCTTCTCTCCCAACGAAGGGAAGGTAAGCGGATCCGTGATGTTGGTATATTTTTGTTGAGAGAAAAAAAGAACTTTTGCAAAGCACTAACCGATCCTCACTCTCTTTTTTGTTTCATTGTCATTGCGATTGTGTTTTCCTTTCAGTGGTCTCCTAGTATTCGTCAGTTTCATGATGGACCAAGGAGAACCAGGCAAAGATCTGCCGATATTGGAGCAAACGCGGGAGGCTGATCCCCACGAGACAGAGAGCTCCAAGAAGATGGAGGCAACCACCGAGCCGACCCCAGATACGCTCACGACCACTACTGAGATGGTGAACGCCCCGTTTGAGGTTACAGCCACCGTGGCACTGCAGGAGCAGTTTTCCCCCTTCGAGGATATGTCCCCACCCGCTGAGCTGCCCAAGATGATTTCCTTCGTTGCCGATCTCGATTGTGGTTTTTCATCTAAGTATGTGGTGATTTTTTTTAGAAAAGGAAGTATGCAGTGATTAATAATGCAAAATTTTATTACCTTCGATGCCATGCTATACATAGTGGTTTAAATAACTTGTGGTTCTTATACTGAAAAGTAATTCAGAATTTGTTTCTGTTTCAATTAGAGCCCTGATGCAGACAAGGATTGTGTGGTTGTGCATGTCACTCGCTATGAGGCGGATGACCTGAATATACGAACGGCGAAAACAAAGTTCTTAGGCTGTTGGATCCTGGAAGCCATTTGCGGTTATACCAATGAAGAGTTGTATTCCAGCCTCACTGTTGTCAGGCGTGTTGTCCAGGGTGTACTGAAGCACAAGAAGTTCAAAGCTACTCCTTCAATTGTGAGGCATACTGTTCTTGTCAAGTTTACACAGGAAGATGACGTGGCATGCCTCCACAAACAAGTTTATCAGTGGCAAGGCCACAAGGTTGTCTTCATGAAGGTTCACAGGATTGAGCTGCTGCGGGATGTCCTCGATGATGTTCATGGCAAGGTCCATCTTGTGTCCAGCGCAAATTAGATCGAGGCATGAAATAGTTTCCCCTGCTAGTGTTTAATAGTAGTTTGGATTGTGTCTGATTATCCGAACCTTGCATGTTATCGACCCCTCTGGGGCTAGTGCTCTGTTTGACTTTGTCTATGGGAACTGCTGCTACTTTTGTGTGCCTGTTAATCATGTGAGAACCATCGTAATTGTTGCCGAAATAGATGTGTCCTCACTAGTTTTTTCATGAATATGGCATGGTAAGACATAAGTTGTCACGGTTTATCATACGAGCAGTGTGTGTTTTGATGAAATAGAGCACTCGTTCGAGAACCGTGCGCCGACGTATACATAAGTACTTGTAAACACTGTTGGTGCTACCCCACTTGTAAGCAGTTGTGCAAAACATGGCACATTGGCTCAGCTCGCTTCAACACTAGGCTATCGACCAGCTAACAATCAACAATCTGTTGTCTGACATATAAGCAACTACTACCTCCGTCCTGGTTTATTAGTCCCCTTTGTAATTTGTGCTAAACTTTGACCAAAGATTTAACTGACAAAATGTTCATGCATGCCAACAAAAATTATATCGTTGGATTCATATTTGAACATATTTTGTAATGATATAATTTTTATTGACATGCATGAAAGTTTTGTTAGTTAAATTTATGGTCAAAATTTGGCACAGATTACAATGGGGACCAATAAACTAGGACGGAGGTAGTACTATGTATCTTGTTATAGTGGTTCATGCAGTTAATTGAGGCCACAATGTAATAAATTCCAAATGTTCACATGCTAGTCCAGCGCTCATGTGGAACACTCACAATTAAACTCGTCCTCATAAAAATCTTGAAAAGCATAAGTTAAGCAATTTTATACATCTCAATGATTCATAGAACATAACAAACAAATACTAGTTCACAGCATATCAGGAAAAAACAAGCAAGGCTTCTCTGAGCAAAGGGCCTCCCGGCAGGCTTAAATTTCCTGGAGTTCACTCTGGTTTTCTCTTGTTGCCACCATCCAGGGTTAGGTTCTCTCATTCCAGAATAACCAATTATAATTGTGGTCTCAGCTGGAATGCTGAACTGAACCATGCAGTGTACTGACCAGTTGAAATGCTTGTGCATTCCACTAAATTTAAGCACCGCTATTTGCAGAGATAAGCAGACCACAGTGCCTCTTGTCCGCGCACCTGTCCAAAAAACCGTCGTGCAGCCGTGCCGGCTAGTCCTCGGTCCGTGGATGAACTGGTAGAAAGTGCATTCCGGACTAGGATGCAGTTGTTTTCGCTCGTCCCTGCACTGCAATCAGGAAGTAAAACGTATGAATCAGCTTCTTTTAGATTGCGTTGGTCATTCTACCTTAGTTACTACCAATGTAGGGATACCTTGAAGGCGGGAGGTTAGACGACGGCAACGAGGGATAGCCATCTCATTTTGCGCAGTTGTACTAAAATTGAGGTGTGTGCTTTTGATTGCGCGGATAGAAATGATACGGAGACAGACATCCCGAAACGATATGGAGACAGACATCCCTGTTTGCACAAATACGAAATACGGTTATTTAAACAGTGACACATATTACTACTTTCCCCCATTTCCTCTTAGAACCAAGTCCTAGATTCATGCTACAGCTTTCCCACTTTCTTCCCTGTTTGAACCAACGCCTTTGAGTTCACTATATGAACTAGCTTTACTTCTAATAATAGTAGAAGTCTAGGTGGCTTTGTAACAGCGGATGGAAGTAGAAAAGGATCCACATGAAGAGGGAAGAGATGGGGCAGTAGAGCAAGGCAGGTTTCAAAGGAATATATACCTGAGGGTCATCGGCATGTGGCAAAGACGGCGTCGGGAGCCGCATCTTGGCCACAATACCGCAGGGAGGAAGAAGGGGTCGGAGGCCCTCCCGAGCCAGCGCTCTCTCGGAGAGAACGGCACGACCGCCGATCGGGATGCGCGGGCAGCCGTTGGTCTCCTCCCTCACCGCCGCCGATAGCGTGAACGATGCACCTACACCCCCTACCCTGGTCATGGTTGTCCGGCCGGATTTGTGACCAGCCATGAGCTGAGAGAAAGAGTGTGGCCACATATGTCTTGCTTAGATCTAGAGAACATGAGAGAGTGAACAAGAGGAACCCTAGTAAAGCAAGCGCTAAGGCTCCTACTTTTATATATAGTGGAGTGATTTTGTTGTACCGGCTTCAAAAAATGCGCTCCTACATGTACCTGCGAGTGGGTGTGAGAGAACTAGTCTGTGCATGCACCGCTTCTCTTCGTGAGAGTACAATATATACTATTCCCAAAGAACGTTCGCCACAAGAGTAATAGTATAAGTGTGTGACGTGTGAGCTGAAATAAAATGTGAGCGCCGTCTTTTGTTTTTTAGAAGTTCTGAGGGTAGGGTGTGAAGAGCACATATGTGCGTGACGTCTACCTGCAGATAGAGGATGGGTGCAATGTGCGAGTCTGCGAGAGGACTCGGGAGAGTCATGACTCGTGAGGGTGTGTGTGCGTGAGAGAGAGGGGGCACATATCAATGCAATGCATGTGTCCGTAAATCATTATCCGACAAACGTTCGCCACAAGCCTTTTCCTGACGAACGCCATAAGAACCGTTAGATCGGCATCCGACAGTGTCAGTTTTGCCATGTCATTTAACAGAACAGCCACTCCTCCTACACACAAATCTTCCACGTGAGTGTTAGCAACTGCCGTATGCTCCCTCCATACCGAAATTCAGTGCATATAGCTTTATTGAAAATTAGAACCTTGCAAATTTTTACTGAGTTTTCGTGTAGCAAATTGCACATGTAGAATACCCTGTATATATCATTTCATTCATCTTCGATAGGTAACTATAAAGATGAGTGAGGAGTCTACAAAGAAAGACCATCGTATCACCCGCAGCAATTTCAACCATCCTTTAGTGTCGAGGAATATCATAGGAACTCTATATGATATGATTTTTATAGGATTTTTTTCCTTTAGAGCCAATTGGTACATAGGAATAGATTCATATACTCTACATTTCAGAGGAAATAAACATGATATCATTTCTATAGCTTTAGAGCCACTTGGTTCATATGAATGGATTCCTATACTCCCTTAATTTCAAAGGAAAATAAACATTAGCATATATTCAATAGAAAAGTTCCTATGATATGAACCAAATTACATCTCTTTACTAATCCCTCCTCATAGGAATTGAGATACATGTCATCTCTAGATTCAATAGAAAAGTTCCTATGATGTGAACCAAATGACATCTCTTTTCCAATCCCTACTCATAGGAATTGAGATTCTCCATGTCATCTCTTTACCTACAACTTCCACGTATGCATCTTCTATTCCTAAATAGATAGTACAACCCACTAGTAGCGTTTTTCCAAAACATGCACTATGGCACAAGAACTATATAGTGTGCCAATAACTTTGAAAGATGGTCGCTGGATGAAGCTAACCCGACAGTGCAGAGATGGGCAAATCCTAGCACTACTGGCCATTGGATATCATCAACATTCCACCAGATCTGCCACATGTACAATTTAGAAGACTCCATGGTTGAACTTAAGCATAATGCACAAACCTCAAAACACAAGCACTTCTCCTTTGTTCTAGAATCTTCTATATCATAATTGATTATTATTTTATAAATGAATTGCCATTATTTGTTTTTTACTTTATGATTTACAATGCACAACCCCATGAATCTTAACATTTTTATAAACTAATTGATTTTGAATGAGATGAACTATAAGAACTAAACGAACATCTACATCATGCATATATGACTCAAAGCTTTACATGCTATAGTGTGTATTTATTCATAATTTGGTTTCGAAATCTCATGCGTTCAATACATGTGTATCTTACTAGTTTTGAGTAGAGTAGCAAATTTCACGGGGCCCCGGGTATATCAAAATGCAGGGCCCATGCATCATTGCCTTTCGGTCGAACCTACGTCCACAAATTTTTTGTACGTGCTATATCTCCACTGGTCCCCGAACCCAAAATGTTGCCTCGTTCCTGTAAAACCAAGCGGCCCACACATATTTAATGCGTCGACTCGAACCCGTTTACTACGACGTGGACCCGCACGCCGTAGTACTCCTACAAACCCTACCACCGCACTCATCATCGGTTTTCTTCAAGAGGATGAGGGAGAAGCCGATTTTTAGTCGAGGCGCTTTAAAAAAAGGATCTGTAGTGGAGACCCTTACCCTAGGGTGCCCTAGGTAGCTGCCACACGCATCATTGTTTTCTCTTTTCTTTATGCTCTTGCGCGCTAGAGTGAAATGATGGTTGCTTCGTCCGTCCAGCTTAATGCGGGAAAGGTGGGGCTTTGTCATTTGACCCCTCATCGCTCATTTTCTACTACTGTGGCGCTACGACCAGGGTGCCTCCAATTCCAACCGTTGCTCCGAACTGTAATTTGGTGCATCGCACGTGGAACAAGACGGTGGATGAGCCACATGTCTGCCAAAGGGGTCCTCTTAAGTGTGTCGCCATTTCATGTGCGGACTGACCCTGCTTGAGTTGCTACGCCAACACGACAGGAGCAGCCTACCACTTGGTTTTGCTCCTTGGTGAATCCCGACTATATTGATCTAAAAAGATATGTGTTGAACTACCCTCTCCATCTCGGTTTTTTATTTGTAGGCGTCTCGGTTTATAGGGCCTGCATGTAGTTCTAGGTCATCCATTTGACTAACTAAATATGAGTTACTATGTCACAAAAAGTATATCATTGGATTCTTATTCGTTGATATGTGAAGAAACAAGAAACGAGGTAGAAGTTAATGCACCGCGCCTTAGTATTGTGGGATTATTTGGTTTTCGTAAAACCAAGCGTGTGTTTGGTTGCAAGGGTGGTCATGAATGGGTTGGGATCGTTCAGAAAATAGACATGTTTGGTTATAAAGCACATGAATGGTTCGAGTCAAAAAAAAGAGAATATGCCTTGAAGATGCTGAACCATTCCACCCAACCAAATCGGTCGAATCAAATGGCCACCCTTTGCATGCATGACTATGTGAGCATGACTGGTGGTCCCGTCTTAAATAATTAGGTCATCTCTTATATTCAGCCAAACACATGAATTGAATAGTTCAATCCCAAAAAAAATGAATGGGCCCAATCCATTCATACGATACCTTCAACCAAACGCATCCGACGGAGGGAGGAGTTGTATTTAAAAGTCGAGGGCAGGGCTTTTCCTGCCCGGTAGGTGGCGGGACAGTTCCGCCTAGTCGGTTCGACAGAGACGCGAGAAGACGAGGGAGTAGGCTGCTGCAAACGTAGGGCTGTGTGATTTGACAGCGAGTTACTGCTGGGCAGGTGGGGCCCCGTGATTTGACTTGCCATTATCATTTTAACTGTGGCGCTAAGACCGGCGTGAGTCTCCCGATTCCTGACCACCTCCATACATGTGCCTCTCCCAATGCTCCACCATGTAGTAGTAGAGGTTGGCTCTTGCATGAGAGCCCACTTCTCCACTTTTTCCTTGCCTCTCTTTCCTCCACATATGCAAAAATGCCATGTAAAGCGCACTATTGTACTTACTTTCTCCTACAGGTGCTTAAGCTTGCCACATAGGCATAAAGTCTGATGTGGCAAGTTAATCAAGAAGAGAGAGACTAGTTTGGTGACCCAAAGAAGAAACGGTGCTAAGCGCGTGTACCTAGGTGAAAAGACAATTTTGAGTCTATAGCTAATTAAATAAAGCAAACTTAGCAACACCATTTCATTGGAAGAGGTCACTCCTTGGCAAATGCAATAAATACTAGTACTCCCTGTGTCCCATTATATAAGAACATTTTGACACTACACTAGCTAGTGTCAAAAACGTTCTTATATTATGGGACGGAGGGAGTACGAAGAAAGAGATAGAGAGGAGTAAAAAAAATACACTTATAGCCAACCTTGTTGTAGTATGTTGAGTGACTAAGTGATGACTATGTATGACATGCCAACATCAGATAGCCTAACGCACCGTGTTAAATCTCCAAGGGCGCGACCACGCGAGCGACGCGACGGTCGTGGTAGGCGCGACCATGATACGGGCTGCTGGCAGCCCTTGGATCTGAGATCAAACAGTCGCATGCTAAGTTGCTGAAAATTTTAAGAATAACCCTCCAGGATAGGATATTCACCCATAGGTCTAGAATCACGCCATGCAACCGTTCGATCTCAGATCCAAGGGCTCTCGGAAGCCTGTATCATGGGAGAATGGAAAGCCACTACCCTGCCGTTCGCACGCTGGCAGTTCGCTCCTACTCTTTCCCGCACGTCCTTTAATACTATGGTGGTTCGCTCCTAGTCGTCCCATCCATTCACATTACGGCAGTTCCATTAATCCTAACTCTCCTCCCAAATCCATGGCGTCCCAAATCTCCCCGATCGGCGGTGAGTACAAGGTTAGAACCATCACCGGCGATGAGTTCGACGTCATCTACACCCGTACTTCCGCGACAATGAAAGGATGCCTTTCTCGCTTCACACGCATGTTCGAAAACTCACATGTTGAGTGGGTCGCTGGGCTAGATGTTGAGTACACCACAGTCGTGGGACGAGAGAAGGATCTAAAGGACGAAGAGAGGAAGAAGCCCGCCGTGATCCAGGTTTGCGTACATAACGTTTGCTTGGTCTACCACATATGCCATGCCGACGTTGAGTGCCAGGATTTTAAGAACTTCCTCGAGAACAAACAGTCAATCCATCGATAGTGGAGTACTACTGTACAAAAGTATACATTTTTAAAAGGCTAGCGTACTGTTCATCACATATATATATAGCCAGTTAAATTCTCAACCTAGAACGATGTGCATGCCATGTAGTAAACCGATCCGGAGGAAGTATAGTAAAAATGAGGTGATTTTACCCAGCGATCGGCGGGGGAGCATGGCGTGTCATGCGGTCCACGTGTCATGATGTACCAAGGCGATGCACGTGTCCCTCTTGAGGCATAAGCAATACTAGTACGTGGTTTGAGATGATGTCGAACCGAAGTGTGAAATAATGGTTGCTTCGTCTGTCTAGGAAGGTGCGGCATTGTGATTTGACGTCTCATTGCTCATTACTAACACTGGGCCGGTACCAGTGGGGTGCGTCCCCCCTGCTGTTCTGCACTGTTATTTGGTGCTTGACACGTCGACCCGGTTGCTATATGTCCCACATGTCGGCGACAGGAAGTACAGAATTCATGAAAGGGAGCGTCGACGGAGGAGTATACTACAGAATTCATGAAAGGGAGCGACTTAGTTTTGGAAAAAATCTGTTTTTACAGGGTACGTACCCACTAGGGTTTATAGGGCTCATCTAAAAAACATTCGTTTTTCCGTTTGATAAGTCTCAATTCTAGTACTATACTAGTAGTTGTACCATTACATGTTGGATTTCGAGGTGCGTTGGATCACCCGATGCAAGCAGTGTCAAGAGGAAACTAACCAATGCATGTACAAGTTAATGGAAATTTAGTGGTCATTCATGCATTCGTTCTAATTAATGCCTCGGTAAACATAACTTCTTGAGAAAAACGAGCGTACTGTGCAAACTACGAAATTAATTCGACCACTCACCGTCTACCTTGGTTGGAGAGATTTTGAAATTGAGCCATAAACTGGAAAGGAGGGAGTAGTAACTTTTGTCTCGATTACTATTTGTGGCCTTGTATAGATGCAAAATGTTTTTTTATAGTGGCCTTTTATAAGTAAATAGAGGGAGTACTAACCAAAGTACGTAGTAGGGACAAGGAGTAAATGGAGGGAGTAGTAAAAATTTCTCCTCGTGCTGCGAGCCACCACACGCCTGGGCGAGGGAGCGGGCGTAAAGGCGTACAGTAGTACTCCAGCTTCACCTCATCCTGCGAGCCACCGCGCCCGTGGGTGGGGGAGATGGCGTACTAAGCAAGCTTCTCCTTGTTCTACGTGTTGACGGGACACATCAAAAGTACTCCAGTATATAGAGCCTTGCCTCTAAGGTAGGTCCCACATGGTTTGCCTCTTTTTTTAATTTGACATATTGCGTCAAGTTGCAATTTGTTTGTTCACCCGTGGTACATGATCCTCCCTCCACCAAGTGGACAACCAATACACGTGCCAAATTACCACGTGGGCTGCCTTTTTCGTACAGAAATGAGCTCCACCGTGTACCCGCACAGGTGTGGTTGGGAAAGAGACGGGAGTACGTGCGCTGTGCGTGCACCTCTTCTCTTCATGCACGTCCCCCACCTACGTGGGTGTGTGTGAGAGAGATACAAACCTAGACATAATGCGCCGTCCATCCCCATGCCTCCGCCAAGTCCGACCACCAGTCACCACCATGGCACCACGCCCCACTCCTCCTCACCTTATCTCTCATATTTCTCCCTCCATTTTTATATACAAGGGGTCGGGGCCACTATCAAAATTACAGTTTGCAGATATACAAGGCCACTAACACTAATCGATGCAATATTAATGGTGTTTGCCTCGTGGTACTAGCAAAGGAGGACATTAATTATCCCTTGCATGCATGCGGGAGTTTGTAAAAAATGCATCTTGATGTTCCGTCCAATGCACAGGCATCTTGCTAGTCCATGAAAACAACACATGGCAAAATTCCACGGCGAACGAGGGATTTGAATCTGTTGGGAGGGGCTGTTTGGATCTTGCCCGGGTTAGCCAAAATATTGGCGACCCTTTTGTCCATCGGTGCCTTTGCCACCGATGAACGAGGAACGGCTCGGGTGCTCATGATGTCATGCATCCTCTAGCGCGCACGTTGGAGACGAGCTCACACGAGCTGTTTTTTTGTGCCACAACACCGCCCGAGCCGCCCGCAGACCGACCGGCGACCCGCAAATTACGCCATCCAACCGTAGCTGCACACATTATGACAACAACTCAACCAACCGGACGAAATTCACGCAAACACGTAGACAAACTGATACTCATTCACGCAACCACCGGAGTATTTCATATAAACAATGACGGAAATCATATAAAATACCAGATTTTCACACAAACATGACGGATTTCATTACATTAAAATGAACTATGCGGTGCTAGTTCTGGATAGCACAGGTATATAATACATGGCCTAAATGGTCGCCCGTCGATCGATTTGTGTTCCTCATGTCCGGCAGCACGATCACCGGACTGCTGGGAGCCCCGGAGGTATATGCTTCAGCGCAAAGGACGGCTCGCTTCCCCACTGCCCAACTGATATCATTGGCTGGTGCCGAAGATGATGGTGTTCGGCACCGGTTCGAGTTCATCACCGGCCACTACTTCGCCATGGCCGGCACCGGCTCGAGTTCATCCTAACATTGACCTCTTCCGTGGAGCCCACGCGGGGTCGACGAAGGTCCTCGCAACAAAAGGATCCGGCAAGACACCTGCTGTCTATGCCGGCGTCGCCTCCGCGGTGGCCTTCATGGGACCCAAGCGGCGGCGGCCTCCCGTGTTCTACTTCTCCTCGATGATGGCGGCGGACGCGGAGGCGCTGGCCACTGACTCGTCGCTCTCCGCGCACCCGGCTTCTATCGCTGCTTGCATGGCGTGGCCACCGGCATGGGAGTCTCGGCCACAGAAACGGGAGACGCGGTACAAGGCAGCAGCGTGTACGGAAGCAACGACGCCCCATGCGCCGCTCCTCGTCGAGCTGGCCTGGAGCGGCGAGTTGCTGAACCGCGCGCCGGCTTGGGGCGGCAACTGGCTCCGTCGGGCGAGGGGAGGGAGGTGGATCAGCGAGCTGCATACCTCGTATCCGGCGGGCTACCCAGCCGGCTTGGATGCGGAATAACTACTCTTCGTAATCCATTGTAAGAGTGGAAAAAATGGTGGAGGAGATAGGGGAGCGGCGGAGGTGTGCGATTCTTGGCCGGCGTTGGCCTCGTTTAAATAGGAGATTAAATAGATGGCGGACGGGAGGAGCTCGGCCGGCGTTGCGTTTAACGCTGGCCCGGTCATGAACGGACGTGTGCCAGAGTGGGTTTCTCGGCTTCCACACGGGCGGGTTTCATGGAGGCGTTTGAATGCGGCACGGAGGCGTGTTCAGCTGGGCGTGCCGCGAGTGGCGCCCTCGACTCTGACCTAGGACACCGCACCGTTCTTCCACTGACGTGTGGGCTCTTTGGGTGCATGGCCTGCATGTGAGTGACCCAACGCAGGCAGCGCACAGCAGAGGAACCTTTGGTGGGCCAGGGCGGTCAGAAGCGGGCATTTCATAAACCGATGATTGTGTATTAAGTGTGACGTCATCTTTTTCATGTAGTTAAGCGCGTGTCTTGCGTTGTGTGATGTGTGCATGCAGGCGTGCGAGTGTTGCGTGCATGCAAGGGTGCGTTTCAGTGTTGTATGCATGGGTGCGTACATGCAAGGGTGCGTTTCGGTGTTGCATGCATGGGTGCGTACGTGCGTGTGTTCGTGAGTGCATGTGTATGTGTCAGTGTTGCACGCCAGCATGCGTGCATGTGTACGTTATGTGTACGTGTCAGTGTTGCACACCTACATGTGTGTGTGTCTTGCGTGCGTGTGTACGTGCGGGGTGAGGCTACACGTCAGTCAACTCACTTTTTCATCTCTGGTCATCAGATTTTCCAGCCGTTCGATACGAAATCAAGGGCCTCCAGTTTATCATCAAACTCCACCCCCCCTCCTCCCCCAAGCCGCCAGCCACCACCGGACGAACCGCCCGCCCTCGCTGCCCGCGGCCAGCCCGCCCTCCCCGAAACCACTCCCCACCGCCGGTCCGCCGCCGCACATTCGAGAGAGTGGGCCAGCATATATGATCTTGAGATTGTATGAAGTCACCATAGATGCCTCGTAGTCGAGTGGAACGTCTCCTCCCACTGAACGTACATCGCCAGAAAATACTAAAATTAACACAAGATAAATGCGAGCACCGGGACTTTAACCTTGGTGGGCTCGAGAAACCACTGTCCTGTAACCATCCAACCACATGTTGGTTAGCACGACAAAATGTATGTGGTGACCATGATGAGCTTATTCTGAAGTCCAGTGACCATATCATGCTTTCGCTTCAAATACAATGACCATAAGTGTCGTCAACAAAATACGGAGCACGCATCAAATGCAAAGTCCGTCAGTGTCATCAACAAAATACGGAGACATATCGTGAGCTAGATACCGTTGTACTATTGTATATGCTTATTTTCTTAGTGGCCGATTGCGTGTGTGGTGTGGTGGGCACATCATTTCTAGTTGTGGTGGTTCAACATGAAGACCCATGGGTCGGTTCCATCCTGCGCCACATATAGGCTGGACCGAGACATTTTATACGGAGACCCATGTGGAGGACTCGGCGTACAACACGAAGCTACCAGAGTCGCGGAGGACTCTATCCCCCCTGGTGATAAGCCGACTATATATGATTTGTAACCCTAGGCCCTTAGTATGTTATACAAGCTTGGGGGCTAGTTCGTCGATAGTATACACACACGCACAATGCATGTTATTCACATGTACTTTGTACACACCCCTAACACTAATATACAGTACCAGGAGTAGGCTCTTTCTTCAACTGCAAGGGTCCGATCCGAACTAGGGTAAAACTTTGCCTCGTATTACCATCCAGCCTAACAGCCAGGGATATCCTACCGAATGATATGTTGAAATCATATCTGCCAACTACTATTAGAGAGGTGTGTCGGGGGGGGCAATGTGTGCGAGAGAGGCCTAAAGATAATGTGCGTGCGGGAGACACGTGGGCACATATATGTGTGTATAGAGGGCTAGTAGAGACCTTGCATGTGTATATATGCATGTGAGAGAAATAGTGTTTTCCAACTGAGATTAGTGAAAAGAGTGGTACATAGTAGTCAGAAAGAGAGATAGAGAAACAGAGAGAGCATGTGCATGAGACACCCCGACACCCTGAGAGAGATTGTGAGCATGTGTGAAAGAGAAATGCCGATGCATATAAAATGTGTGCACTTATGCGTTAGATAGAGAGATATCTACATGTAAAAGGCGGTTCTATGCATTAAATTAAAATATAAATGGCATTATTATTTTTGGATGAGATCATGAATTTTGCAAAATTGCGTATGGACAAAAATCGGTCTATCAGACACCCATACTCCATTGAATTCTAGCATGTGCATGTGTTTATTTCATATTATCGATCCATAGAGTGAGAGCGGTTTGAAATACAGGCAATGGATGCTTTTGCAATTCATATATAAACATTAATTAGTGCACTCCATGTTGTTAGTGTGAAGCACTTTATACATTTGTCACTTGCATGGATACATTCCAAATTGCTAGCTACGAAATAAAATACATGTTGAATTCAACATAAAGGGGGTTTCGAAGATTCGAATTCATAGGAAGTGCATTCATCTATTTGAACCCGAGATAATGGCATTTGTAAATCAGATGTAAAAGGGGGCATCAATCTTTGTTGTGAGTTTGAACATGGTATATATATTCATACGCATATCTAACTTTTTTTTGCAACCAAGGAGAATATACCTGGAACCATGCATGAACTGAGGTAAGTTGCATATTTTTTAATATATACTCGTGTACAATGTATATTAAAATGTACCCCCTCCATTCCAAAATAATCGTAGCTTTAGGATTTTCAAGAGTAAAGATTTGTGAAGTTTGACAAATCTTGAAAGTTCAATTCACGAGAACTGAAAACGTTAATGCTTCTGCTCCCAAATATTGAACGAAGCGCCAAATAGGCCTCTGGTCACCCGAAACCGCATGAGACTAATGTTTTGGTGGAATGAAATTACTGTCCTGACTCTGGCCCGTGTAGCCTATCGGCTCGATGTCCAAAGGTCTAAACCAGGGTAGGTTTGTAACTTCACCAAGACGCCAGTCTCAACCGCCTCTGAGAAGCATTCATACGCCGTGGGTGCCTAAACACCCATCGCTCGGCCGAAATCTACCCCGCCCACATTTGCGACACCTGACATGACTGCCCTACCCCCAACCTGCAATATGTCTGAAATTTTAGATGGGGGCAAAGTTTGTAACTTTCCCCAAATTTCAAACAAGCGTGTCTCAAACCGAAACATTGTTCCCCCTTAGTTCCCCGCCTCCCTCCGTTTCCCCATTCATACTCCGTGGGCGCGAAAACGCCCTCTCCACCAGCCGCGAAACCCCAACCTCCTCCGTCCTCCACCCCATAGCGGCCAATCCACCGCCGCCCTCCTCCATCATGCCGGAGCCGGTACCCCGACGTCGTCGTCCAATGCAACCGCAACCGTAACGCCCTCAAGGACTTGGCAGCTGAAGCTGAGGCAGAGCTGCCTCCACGACGCCGACGCCGACATGCGCCGTACCAGAACCACTCCGACCACGCCGTCCTGCGCCTCACTGCTGCGGCTCCACTATCGCAACCGTCCATCGCACCGGAGCTGTTCCCACTATGATGTCATTCGCCGCCTCGGATCTGCTTCCCCGCTGCCGACAGACGGCCACCGCACCACACTCAACAACTTGGCCATGGGTTCGTCCAAGGCTGCACCGTCCTCCACAACTTCTAGTTTCCGGCGAACAACAAGATCGTCGGAAAAACAGAAGGAGGACACAGCACTGCCAGCAGAAAGAGGCACTCCTCTTCCCTTATTCGTGCAAATCTTACGTCTCCGCTCACACCGTATTCATCCCACGAAAGAAACTAGTTAAGCGCTTGTTACTGCATCTTCTTCGTGATACTAAATGCACAAGGTTTCCTCCCTTTTACTATTTCACCTTTGCTAGAGGTCAGTAGCCCGCCTGGATTTCAATTCAGGGTAAGTCGAACCGCAATTAAAAGAAGCAGCACCCGCTTAGGAGTGCGGAGCACCTAGTCCGCCTATTCCCCGGGGAAGCGGCGCGTCAGTGTCTATCATAGGGGTGTGGGGCGCAGGAGCTGCTTGCGCCCGATCTGGAGGTCGGCGGGGCTTGAATGGATGGCCGAGGGGCGGTGCCAAGCACGGCGGTGCAGTGAGATCGAGGGGAGGGCGCAGGGAGGGGAGGAATACTGGGTCGGTGGTCGCTGGCGTTTCGAGGAAGATCGTCAACACTGACTGGTTGGAGGTAGATGAAGGCGATCTCCCTGTTCTTTGTACATCGGACGGTGCAGAAAAAATGTACTGACCTATTTGCTTTCAGTAGAGTGTTATTTTCATAGAATCCTATAGTAATTGAGTGTGCCATGCATGTTGTAGAGCTATCATATGTCTCCCGTCATTTATTTGTCACCGACCTGCTATCTACTACCTTTACACTGTACTAATTGTGCACACACTTCACCCATACTCACACTATTGTTTTTTATGCATTGGTATTTCAGACTCTGACGCAGTGTTGATGAATGCAGAAAAGAAAAGACAGAAGTCACTCCAGTGTAATTCGAAGATAAGCAGTAAGCGTTTCAATGCTCTAATGGGTGCAGTGTCAGCAGTTGGAGACAGTAAAAGTAGCTCTGCAGTTGATGATCTCAATTGCCACACACAACCATCCCAGGTGCTTGCTTTAACTTCGCACTATCAAATGTGGTTGCATGTTGCATATGGTGTCTAGCTTGTATTGCTTCCAATTTGGTTAAATTGCATCTGCTTACTTTACACATTATACCTTTGATAATGACATGCCTTCCTGTTTTTGATACATACTACATATGTCTATTAACCATGTTCGTACATCAAACTAATGCTCTTTTGTATCCCTCGTCAATCACTTATGATGAGACAGTCACCCGGGTGGGTTACTGTGAGACGCCCTACTCATTTAAAGAGTGAAGTGTCATCCTCCCCACATGATTCTCAAGAAACAGCAAGGCTAAATGAAGATAGTCAACGTAGCTTTCTAGTTGATCACCGCAATTCCCCCACACCACCATCGTAGGTTCTTGCTCTTACTTGGTAGTGTGATATGTGGTTGCATGTTGCATATGGTGTCTACCTTGTAATGCTTCTAATTAGGGTAAATTGCATCTTCTTAGTTAACACATTATACCTGTGAATATGACATGCCTTCCTGTTTTTGGTACATACTACGTCTTTCTATTAACCATGTTCTTACATCAAACTACTTCTCTTGTGTATCCCACATCAATGCTCCTAATTTGTTAAATTGCATCTACTTAGCTTACACATTATACAAGAGAATATGACACGCCTTCCTGTTTTTGGTACATACTACATCTGCCTATCACACCATGTTCTTACATCAAACTATTGTTCTTGTGTATCCTGCGTCTATCGCTTATGATGAGACAGTCACGCACATGGGTTAATATGAGACGCAATACTCTTATAAAGAATGCAATTTCATCCTCTCCACATGATTCTCAAGAAACAGCAAGCCTAAATGAAGATATTGAACGTTGCCCTGTACCTGAAGACAGCACTTCCCCTACACCACCATCACAGGTGCTTGCTCCAACTTCGCAGTGTGATATGTGGTTGCTTGCTGCATACGGTGTCTAGCTTGTAATGCTTCTAATTAGGGTAAATTGCATCTGCTTAGTTTACACACTATACCTGTGAATATGACATGCCTTCCTATTTTTGGTACATACTACATCTATGTGTTACCCTTGTTCTTACATGAAACTACCTCTCTTCTGTATCTTGCATCAATTACTTATGATGAGTCACCTTTATTCGTTGCATATTGCATATTATTTCTAGCCTGTTGCCATGTATTGCTTCTAATTTGGTCAAATACATTTGTTAGGGCACCCTTTTAATTTGGCAGAGTGATATTGGTTTCATCTTTCATATGGTTTCTAGCTTGCATTGATTCTAACAAGTTCAAGCACCTTGTGCTTAGTTTACACTTTATACATCATACATGTCAATATGTCATGCCGTCCTGTTTTTCATACATATTCCATCCTCTTATCATGCGGCTGCCTTACATGAAAGTAGTGTTCATCAGTATCATGCATCAATAAGTTCTGAAGAGAAAATTTTATTCCTTTTTCTTGTGGGTTTGACTTGACAAGGAAAAATCAAGAAAGAGGAAGGAAAAGAGTAAGGAATGCAATGATGGTGGTCCTCTGGAGCAACGTAAACGGAGCATCTGTACTGATTCTCCTTGTACTGATAGTGCATTACATGGTCCAAGTCTCCGCTCCCCTACTCCACCATCCAAGGTGCTTGCTCTAACTTGGCAGTGTGATATCTGGTTGCATGTTGCATATGGTGTCTAGCTCGTATTGCTCCTAATTAGTGTAAACTGCATCTGCTTAGCTTACACATGATACATGTGAATATGACACGCTTTCCTGTTTTTGGTACATACTATATCTGTCTATCACACCATGTTCTTACATGAAACTACTCTTCTTGTGTATCCTGCATCAGTCACTTATGATGGGACACCTTTAAGTTGGCAGTGTGATATTGGTTTGCATCTTGAATATGATTTCTAGCATGTATTGCTTCTAGTTTGATGAACGCCACCTATGACGAGACAGTTTTAACTTGGCAGAGTGATATTGATTGCACCTTCCATATGGTGTCTTGCAGTGTTTCTAATTTCTTGAAGTCCCTTCTGCTTAGTTACCACATCATAGGTGTGAATATGTCAAGCCGTCCATTTTTTCGTACATATTCCATCCTCGTATCATGACTTTGCCTTTCATCAGAGTAGTGTTCGTCAGTATCATGCATGAATGAGTTCTGAAGAGCGAATGATATTCCTTTTTCTTGTCGGTATGACCTCACAATGCAAAATCAATAAAGCTGAAGGAAATTGGCAAGGCATTGGATGATGGTGGTCCTTTCGAGCAACTGAAACAGAGGTTCTCTACAGATTCTACTCCGCCATCCTCCCAACAAGATTCACAAGACAACACAAGGCTGGACAGTCAACGTAGCAGTGTAGCTGATGAGCACATTTCCCCTACTCCACCATCACAGGTGCTTGCTCTAACTTGACACTATTATATGTGGTTGCATGTTGCGTATGATGTCTACCTTGTATTGCTTCTAACTTGAATTGCATCTGCTTACTTTACACATAATGCCTGTGAATATGACACGTGTTCCTGTTTTTAGAACATACGTGTACACGATGAGCACATCTCCCCTACTCCACCATCACAGGTGCTTGCTCTTACTTGGAACTGTTATACGTGGTTGCGTTTTCTGTATGATGTCTAGTTTGTATTGCTTCCGATTATGTTGAATTGCATCTGCGTAGCTTACAACTTATACCAGCAACGATCACTTACCCATAAGAAACATTTAACTTGGGACTGTGATGTAGGTTGCATCTTGCATTGTCTTCTAGCTTGTACTGCTTCTAATTTCTTGAAATGGCACTTACGACGAGACACTTTTTACCTGATAGAGTGATATTGGTTGCATGTTCATATGGTGCCTAGCTTTCATTTCTTCTAATTTTGTTGAAATGCCTTCCGCTTACTGTTTTTTCATACATATTCCATCCTCCTATCTATGTGTGAATATGAAATGCTGTCTTTTTTGTATATATTCCATCCTCCTGTGCTTGCCTTACATCAAAGTAGTGTTCGTCTGTATCATGCATCAAGCAGTTATGCAGAGCTAATTTTATTCATCTTCTTGTGGTTTTGACTTCATAAGGCAATATCAGAAAATAGGAAGGAAAAGAGTAAGTTAGGGGATGTTGGTGGTACTCCGCACCGACGCAAACAGAGACTCTCTAGATTTGCCACTGCTACTGCTAATGAAGTTGAGTCCCAAGTCTACATGATGAGTTCATCTCCCGCACTCCACCATCGCAGGTGCTTGCTCTAAGTTGACAGTGTGATAATTGGTTTCATGTTGCATATGTTGTCTAGCCTGTATTTATTTTATTTTGATTAAATTGCACCTGCTGAGTTTATACGTTATACATGTGCATATGACATGGCTTTCTGTGTCTAGAATACACTGCATCTATCTATCATACCATGTTCTTACATCAAAGTACTGTTGTTGTGTATCCTGCATCAGTAACTCATGATTGGACGCTTTTAACATGGCAGTTTGATAGTGGTTGCATCTTGCATTGATTTCTATGTTGTACTGCTTCTAATTTTTCAAATTGCCACTTATGACAAGACACTTTTAACTTGGCAGAGTAATATTGGTTGCATCTTTCATATGGTTTCTAGCTTGCATTACTTCTATTTTCTTGAAAATCCTTCTTCTTAGTTTGCACATCATAGCTGTGAATATGTCATGTCGTCCTGTTTTTCTTACATATTCCATCCTCATACGGTTGTCTTACATCAAAGTATTGCTTGTCTGTATCATGCATCAATGAGTTCTGAAGAGTGATTTTATTCTTTTGTGTTCTGGGTACAGCTTGACATGGCAAAGTCAAAAAAGAGCAAGGAAAATAATATAGGAGGGAGTGTTGTTACTCGTTGGGTGAAACGGAAAAGGCTCTGTTGTCGAGATTCTGCTGGTACTTATAGTGCAGTAGAAGGTCCAAGTCCACCGGCTAAATCTACAAACACAGTATCACCTGCTCCACCAGCTGCAACATCCGCTTCAACTGTACCAGCATCTCAACTAGTTACTCGTTCGTTTTCTCCGGAACTGGCCAGTTCCCAAGATGCCTTCACACCTAACACTACTTCCGAAGCACTGTTGACACAATAGGACTTGGCAAGATCAGATGAACCTCATGAGCATCAACACCAAGACGGTACCTGACCGAGTCAAGTTGCAGTTGCATGCTCCTTTATATGTACTCTCACAGTTTGATGTACACTAACACTTTCCATATTCGTTGTTCAACTAGCACCACAGCGCAAGCGGAAACAGACATCAGGGATAATGCTTGACAGATTAACAAAATCTAAAGGAGGAAGAATGGAGATCCATTTTGAGGCAGGTTTAAAAAGGCCACGTGATGCTACAGAGTCAGCCAAGTTAGTATCAGAGTCAGCCGTTGTCGTTAGGTGTCATGCGCGTATCCTCCCAACGTGGATCCAGTACAGGAATGAGAAAGACAATACCCAGTTTAACACCTTCCTTGACCATTTATCTGTAAGTAATGTTATTCATCGCAATTAGTAATATTATCTTGCTCTGTCCCATACTTTCTAGCTTCCTCCTAATAAGACTCACATTCTTTTTTCAACAGATGAGGTTCAAGTTGGATCCGAAAGATGATGCAACTAAACGAGCATGCACTCATGTTTTTCAGTCTGCTCTGCGACAGTATCGGTACCACCTTAGAAAATCTCACTTTGAAGGCAAGGCTAACAATGAAATCGCCCAAACATCTCTAGTGGAATATATTACAGATGTAGATTGGACAACCCTCGTTAAACACTGGTCTGATCCAAAGTATCAGGTAGGCTATATGTATTTGATTAGACCACATATTGAACTTGTATTTATGTATGTGCCTTACAAGTGTATCTTCTTCTAGGCTAACTGTTTGAAGAACAAAACCAACCGTTCTAAACTGAAATTCCAACAGACAACAGGATCTCGTAGCTATATTGCACACTGCGAGGCTCTTGTAAATAGCTGCTACTTCCTTCTTTTTTTGTGTGCCATATTATCGTATCTATATTGACTTGTTCCAAATATAGCGGAAAGCCCGTGCGGACCAAAAGGAACTTGAACCGAATGCAGTGCAAATCATAAAGGATTGCCACACCAGCAAGATGAAGGGCATGAGCACACCAGTTCAAGCCGCTGTTGTAAGTCCTTACTCCTCCTGCCTTGAACTAATTGGTACTGTGATGTGTTCAGGGTGCCATTCACACCGCCGTGATCTCCTCTTGCCTTTCCCCAGTTTCCCCTCTCGTCTGCTTTCGTCAGGTATTTCGCCGTGGCCGAGAACCGCCGTCCGCCATGGCCATTGCAAGGGTAGCCACTAAGCTCCTCGGATTGACCCCGCGGCACATGCCCGCTCCTATGCGCGCCCATGCCCGAGCCTTCAGCTCTTCTTCCGCGCCCGCGGGGCCACTCCCTATCTGGCTCTCCATGCCCACGCACGTGCCACACCGGGTCTGTCGCGCCCGCCGTTGCCATCACGCTCGCCACAGCCACCGCACCATTGTGCCCCGCGTGACGCACACCCTGGCCGCGCGTCACACTCTTGCTGGCTGCGCTCGCCCCGTCTGCTGCCGCCTATCCCTTCGCTCGCCTCGCTGTCGCTCCCCTGCCTCGCGCCGCCTCCTGTCGCTGTCATCTTCTGCCGGCCGCCCCCTCATCCACGCCGGCCTCATCTCTGCCATCCACCATCGGCCATTCGCCTCACCTGTTGCGTGCTTCTTCCTGCTGCTATGCGCTGCTCTACCACTGGTACGCTATTGCGCCATGCCCTCGACACTACCGTGGACAAACGTGGTGGAGGGATTGTCAATGGAGTACGAGGAGGAGGTGGCGGAGAAGGTGTGGAGAGGCAAGAGGTCTAGGGTGGCGTCAACTGGCTGTGGTGGACGTGATTATGCGAAAAGGAGCCGGAGCGGAAGGAGAGGTCACAATTGGAAAGAATCGCAAAAAATCATAACCTGGAGATCTCATTCCAAAAAATGCTAATATCGATGGAGGGGTGATTTCCTTCAATAGGTGGAAAACATAGGAAATATTGGATGTTATCAAAGAAAGGTAATTTTTTAGGAAAGTTGGGATTTTGAACTGATTTCTATGCAAATGGGGTTTTATTGTTTGGTAACAAGATATCAGTACCTGCCCGTTTGTGACATGTCTGATTAAGAAAGTTTGCAAATGTTAAGAAACTATTTATTGGGAGGCAAGTTTGTGACGTGTCTGTTATTTGTTTCCTAAAACAAATTTCACTAATGAGAGAAATCGATTGATTTAGATAAGTTAGGAAAATTAGATTCAAATGTATTATTTGTTTCTTAAAAATTTGTTATTTGTTTCCTAAGACAAATTGAACCAATAAAAAGAATCGATTGATATGAATAATTGAAGGAAGTTAGATCCGTGAGGGGGTGGTGGGAGGAGAGACGAAAAAACCCAGCAAAAATAAACCATGGAGACTATTCACCAACTGCTGGCTAGGAGCTTGTCGAGGAGCTCCCAATGGCTCCGCTACTTCGTCTGCGCCAGCGAGATCAAGTCCAGCACCCCAGATCGACGTCGTTGCCGTCTTCCTCAACCTTCGGCCACCACGACATTGCCGTTCGATCCGTGCTACCCCGAGCTCCCCTGTCTTCCCCTAGGGTGCCATTGACACCGCCGTGATCTCCTCTTGCCTTTCCCCAGTTTCCCCTCTCATTTGCTCTCGTTAGGTATTTTGTCGTGGCCGAGAACCACCGTCCGCCATGGCCATTGCAGGGGTAGCCACTGAGCTCCTCGGATTGACCCCGTGGCACATGCCCGCTCCTATGCGCGCCCATGCCCGAGCCTTCAGCTCTTCTTCCGCGCCCCGCGGGGCCACTCCCTCTCTAGCTCTCCATGCCCATGCATGTGCCACACCGCATCCGTCGCGCCCGCCGTTGACATCATGCTCGCCACAGCCACCGTACCACTGTGCCCCGCGCGACGCACACCCTGACCGTGCGCCACACTCTCACTGGTTGCGCTCGCCCCGTCTGCTGCTGCCTATCCCTTTGCTCACCTCGCTATCGCGCCCCTACCTCGCGCCGCCTTCTGTCGCGGCCATCTTCTGCCGGCCGCATCTCTGCCCTCCACCGTCGGCCGCTCGCCTCGCCTGCTGCGTGCTTCTTCCTGCTGCTATGCGCTGCTCTACCACTGGTACGCTGTTGCGCCATGCCCTCGACACCGCCGTGGACAAACGTGGCAGAGGGATTGTCAATGGAGTATGAGGATAAGGTGGCGGAGAAGGTGTGGAGAGGCAAGAGGTCTAGGGTGGTGTCAGCTGGCTGTGGTGGAGGTGATTATGCGAGAAGGAGCCGGAGCGGAAGGAGAGGTCACAATTGGAAAGAATCGCAAAAAAACATAACTCGGAGATCTCATTCCGAAAAATGCTAATATTGATGGAGGGGTGATTTCCTTCAATAGGTGGAAAACATAGGAAATATTGGATGTTATCAAGGAAAGGTAAAAATTTAGGAAAGTTAGGATTTTGAACTGATTTCTATGCAAATGGGGTTTTATTGTTTGGTAACATGATATCAGTACCTGCCCGTTTGTGACGTGTCTGATTAGGAAAGTTTGCAAATGTTAAGAAACTATTTATTGGGAGGAAAGTTTGTGACGTGTCTGTTATTTGTTTCGTAAAACAAATTTCACTAATGTGAGAAATCGATTGACTTTGATAAGTTAGGAAAGTTAGATTCAAATCTATTATTTGTTTCTTAAAAAATTGTTATTTGTTTCCTAAGACAAATTGAACCAATAAAAAGAATCGATTGATATGAATAATTTAAGGAAGTTAGATCCGTGAGGGGGTGGTGGGAGGAGAGACGAAAAAAACCTAGCAAAAATAAATCGTGAAGACTATTCACCAACTGCTGGCTAGGAGCTTGTCGAGGAGCTCCCAATGGCTCCGCTACTTCGTCTGCGCCAGCGAGATCAAGTCCAGCACCCCAGATCGACGTCGTTGCCGTCTTCCTCAACCTTCGGCCACCGCGACATTGCCGTTCGATCCGCGCCGCCCCGAGCTCCCCTGTCTTCCCCTAGGGTGCCATTGACACCGCCGTGATCTCCTCTTGCCTTTCCCCAGTTTCCCCTCTCGTTTGCTCTCATTAGGTATTTCGTCGTGGCCGAGAATCGTCGTCCGCCATGGCCATTGTAGGGGTAGCCACTAAGCTCCTCAGATTGACCCCGTGGCACATGCCCGCTCCTATGCGCGCCCATGCCTGAGCCTTCAGCTCTTCTTCCGCGCCCCGCGGAGTCACTCCCTCTCTAGCTCTCCATGCCCATGCATGTGCCACACCGCATCCGTCGCGCCCGCCGTTGACATCATGCTCGCCACAGCCACCGCACCACTGTGCCCCGCGCGACGCACACCCTGACCGCACGTCACACTCTCGCTGGTTGCGCTCGCCCCGTCTGCTGCTGCCTATCCCTTTGCTGGCCCCGCTATCGCGCCCCTACCTCGCGCCGCCTTCTGTCGCGGCCATCTTCTGCCGGCCGCAACTCTGCCCTCCACCGTCGGCCGCTCGCCTCGCCTGCTGCGTGCTTCTTCCTGCTGCTATGCGCTGCTCTACCACTGGTACGCTGTTGCGCCATGCCCTCGACACCGCTGTGGACAAACGTGGCAGAGGGATTGTCAATGGAGTACGAGGAAAAGGTGGCGGAGAAGGTGTGGAGAGGCAAAAGGTCTAGGGTGGTGTCAGCTGGCTGTGGTGGAGGTGATTATGCGAGAAGGAGCCGGAGCGGAAGGAGAGGTCACAATTGGAAAGAATCGCAAAAAAACATAACCCGGAGATCTCATTCCAAAAAATGCTAATATTGATGGAGGGGTGATTTCCTTCAATAGGTGGAAAACATAGGAAATATTAGATGTTATCAAGAAAAGGTAAAAATTTAGAAAAGTTAGGATTTTGAACTGATTTCTATGCAAATGGGGTTTTATTGTTTGGTAACATGATATCAGTACCTGCCCGTTTGTGACGTGTCTGATTAGGAAAGTTTGCAGATGTTAAGAAACTATTTATTGGGAGGAAAGTTTGTGACGTGTCTGTTATTTGTTTCGTAAAACAAACTTCACTAATGTGAGAAATCGATTGACTTTGATAAGTTAGGAAAGTTAGATTCAAATCTATTATTTGTTTCTTAAAAAATTGTTATTTGTTTCCTAAGACAAATTGAACCAATAAAAAGAATCGATTGATATGAATAATTTAAAGAAGTTAGATCCATGATTTGTTATACGTTAGAAAAGTCCTGGTTGTAATAAAGAGTGAAGAGAAAAATAAACCAATGAACCAGAATGGGAGGGGGTGGTGGGAGGAGAGACGAAAAAACCTAACAAAAATAAAACGTGAAGACTATTCACCAACTGCTCTTCCGGGAAGAAGATGTTTCGAGCTGGGTGCTAAACACATGTCATCTTATGAGTGGGGTCTCACGCGATTGTAAAAGACACCTGCTCTCGTAGGATTTATTTTCGGAGCCATACCAAGCGACGTTTTGCTGGCCTGCTCGCGAAACCTAGATTAGAGCATTACTAGTAGAACCCTCAAACCCTCAAATCTAAAAAGCACTTTTAAGGGTTGAGTTGTGCCACTTTTTGACACTTTTAAGGGTTGAAAAACAGTGGCAAATACTAGAACCCTCAAACCCAACCCGTAAACTGCTTTAAGGGTTGGATTTGAGGGTTCTAGTCTTTGCCTCAACCCCAACCTTTAAATCTATCATTTGGCATCTCATAATTTATGACAACAAGAACACAATCAACTTCCAACAAACTACCAAATGACAATCATTGATGCATGGTTTAATAGTTTACATCACAAAATCATCATCTTCCTCCTCTCATCGGCACCATCACCAAAAGTTGCACCTGGCGCCATCTCCTAGACCACAAGCGGGCTCCATCAAGCATCTCCATCGCCACCGATGGAGTCGTACACACCGCCATCACCACAACTACTCATCGGAGTGTCACCTCGAAAAGTAGAGGACGCAACACGAAACATCCTCTTCCTCTCCGCGATGTCCTCCTTGTAGTCCTTCCACCATTGCAATTGGTCTTGATCCATGTCCTTCTTGGACATCATCATGTGCTCTTTCTCCTCCACCATGAGTTCTTTCCATACCTTTGCCTCTTTGAGCTTGATCATCCTCTCCTCCAACTCGGCCTTGCGCTTTGCTTCTTCACGCTTTGCTTCAACTTGTGCAAGCTTGACCTCTTTCTTCTTCTCGGTGATAAGAAGCTTCGTCTCCAATGTCTTCGTTGTCAATTCCTCTCTTGCCTTCATCATGTGGTCCATATTCTCCCTTAGGCTTGACGCCTCTTCTTCCATCTTCACCCTTAGCTTGCCCTTCTTGTTTCCCTCGGGCTTGCCCACGTTCCTCTCCTCCTCATCTTCACTATCATCCATCCTTAGCATTGCCGACTTCTTGGGTGCGGTCTCTTGATCCCTCAACTTCCACTTGTCAAAGGTTTGAAGAATTGACCAAACATGCTTAAATGGGAACGCCTTGCCCTTGGAAGCAGCCATCTCCTTGTACCTCATGCCGGCAATTGTCTCCTATCAACCACACATAAATCACATAAGAACCCACCAATAGCATAGTGCACACACATAATCAAAATAGTGAAGAAATATGTACTCACATAGTCACTCTCCACGGTTCCACTAGGTGGTGCATCTATCACTTGGTCCATGGCCGCACTCCAACGAGAACAAGCGGGCTTGATCAATTCCCACCGGCCTTGAAGCGACCGGAAAGAGCGATGGATGAACCCACTATTCTTCGGCTTGATCTTACAATAGACGTCCTCGATCCTTTGCCAATACCGTTTACCGGTTTGATCGGTGCCGGTGGTTGCATCCATTCCCACAGCTGCCCAAGCACGAACCAAGAGGACATCTTCCGCCTCGGTGTAGTTTGTCGACCGCGCGTGTGGGCGGGAAGCGGCGGTGAATGCCTCCTCCCCTATCTCGGCCACCTCCTCCTCGTCATCCCCCACCTCCTCCTCATCTTCCTCCTTCTCCTCCAAGTCGTCACCAACCCTAAAGGGCTCTAGAGGCGGAGCTCCGAGGTCCACCTCCGCGTTTTGGAGGAGGTCCATGAACGAGGATGGGTTTGCCATTTCCTCGAACACCTCGTGTGCGGCGGGAGGAGGTTGGGCGACGGCGGCCGCCGCCGGCTTCTTCCGCGCCGCAGGCTTCTTCCGCGGCTTCGAGGCCGCCCCTCGCGGCCCAAGGGAG
>NC_057807.1:117029341-117033642 GCF_018294505.1 Triticum aestivum | reverse complement strand
GCCAACGCGGGCGGGACGGGCGGGGCGGGAACGGCGGCCGCGGCGGGCGGGGGCGCGGCGGCGGAGGGGCCTTCCATGGCCGGCGACGAGGAGGAGGGCGCCGGGACGCGGGCGGGAAGGGAGCGGTTGCCTCCCGCGCGAACGAGGAGGCAGCGACGAAGAGGAGTGCGGGTTGGGGGGAGATTTCCCCCTCAACCCCTACTTCTACAGATTGCAAATTGGTTTGAGGGTTGGACCTCTAAATTTTTTTACGGGTTTGAGGGTTTAGAGGTTTAGTCTACGGCGTTTTTCCGGCGAAAACTGTAAAAAAACGGTTATTTTTAAGGGTTTGAGGGCACTACTCTTAGGCGTCTGTGCCGGCCGGCACCGACGTGAGTCCGTCGTCGACCGATCTGCCTCCACTCCGCCTAAGAGGCGCAGAGTTCTCAGAGGTGGGTGTTTACAATTAATCTAGCAAGATGATAGATTGATTCTCCTATGCATTTTTTAGGCAATTACTTCTCCCTCGGCTTGTCTTTGACAGAGCTGGGCCAGATCTATCAATGGAAGGGGAATACTATGATTCCCTGGTCGCACGATTTGGCGAACAAGGATCCCTCATCGAAGGATTCGGGAGGGAAGCCGAAGGTCCGGACGCATATCGGACACAGCTTCGTCAGCGGATGTCCCAGGATTTCCTGTTGAGGAACCTGGAAGAGCGGAGGCGAGCCGCCGACGATGTATGCAGTGACCCAGCCTCTAAAAAGGCCATGTTGGGTCTGCAGGTGCTGACCGTGGGAGAAACAAGGGAACAGGACTGCGCCGTATGCCTCGAGGAATTCATCGACGGCGGCAAGAAGCTCAGAATGATGCCCTGCTACCACTCCTTCCATCAGCGATGCATCTTCGACTGGCTTCGCCTTAATCGCATCTGCCCTGTCTGCCGCTTCGCGCTGGCCCCACAGTCAGACGACGACAACAATAACAAGGAGCTGGGACTGCCTGAGAAAGTCGAATAGCTCGACAGTTTGCCGGAAGTTGAATTGGAGTGTGCAGCCCTTTCAAGCCACGACTGTGCTAGCAGGTTGTATTCATCTTCTTTTCTGTTATGTTCTGTTTTTTTATTGGATTACCGATCAAAAGCTTGTAGTTTGAACCAAAATTACTTTTCTCAGCTTGAAAACTTAGTAGCTCTTCTCTCTGTTATGTACAATACAAGCAAAATTTCACCTTTATGCATCAAACCTTCATTTTCTCTATCAGACCTTCTACTGATGTTACTGCTGACCGCTGTGCCTTGGCACAAATGCCAAATGCAACAAAGTAGTTAAGCAAACTATACGATATAGTTTTTATTAATTATCCGCAGAGCATGATCCTTATTTATGGCATGATAATATATATGACGTAATTTCTTTGGCCACACATAAGCCATTTGCTTGAGCTACCCTAAGTTTTTCTTTTTCTGTTCTGCTTGGACCCTGCCTGGTTGGCCTTCCTTTGTTTTGTTTTGGAATTTTCAGAATAACCACGAGGTCTAGTGGGGGCAGTGACTGCCTACTACTATATCCATAACTGCATACTAGGAATACTTCTTAGGCTGGTCTGTATCTATACTACTCCCTCCGTCCGGAAATACTTGTCGGCCGAATGGATGTATCTAGACATATTTTAGTTCTAGATACATCCATTTTTATGCATTTCTGCAACAACTATTTCCGGACGGAGGGAGTATCTAAAAAGAACCAAGATTCCTTTTTCTTGCCAAAGGACCACATTCTGCCCTCTCTTCGTCCGCCTCCCGGACAATCAGTTTCCTGCCCCCCTCACCCACGCATCTATTTTATCACCTTAAACACCCACGGCGAGGGGTCCGGGGACATTAAGTGGAATATTGGAACTGCCGATAGAACTGCCTGAACAAGTATCAAACGACCACTCAGCTGGAGAAAGCCAATGCGCCAAGGACCTAACCTGCTCCTAAGCTTGTCAATGAGACACTGGGAGTCTTCTTTGCGGAGTTTCTTGAGACTCAAGGGCAGCCCTAGATAGCTAATCGGCAGCTTTTCAACCATGCAACTAAGGATATTACCGAAGGCTTCAATCTGATCTTCCTCACAGAATATAGAGGACAACAAACTCTTGCTAAGATTACATCGAAGTCCTGATGAACCAACTGAAAATATTCAGCAGCAGTTTAGTTGCAGCAACTTCCTCACTTTAGCCTTCAAAAATAGAATAACGTCATCAGCGTATATGGACATACGTTGGGTGATAGTGTCTATTGTTGAAGGGCTCCAAAATACCGCTTTGTTCAGCCTTATCAAAAAGTTTGCAAAGCGAATCCATGACAATAGTAAACAGCATGGGTGAGAGGGCGTCTCCCTGTCTTAAACCACACCATGATAGAAGCTAGTACCGGGGATGCCATTTAGAAGTATCCTGGTGGATGCCGTCCTGAGAATCGTGGCAATCCAATCACACCAATTAGGTCCGAAGCTAACTTTTTTAAGCAATTCAAGCAAGAACTGCCAGGCAACATTGTCGAAGGCCTTTGCAATGTCTAATTTCAGCAGAATACTTTTGCATCTCCTTTCCTTTAGCAACTTGGCTGATTCTCCTACCATCTTCTAATTTTCATGCAATGAACGCCCTTTCAAAAATGTGCCTTGGTTTTCCCCCACGATCGAAGGTAGAACCAGAGCCAACCTTCTGGCAAGGACCTTCGAAATGATTTTTGCAAGGCTGTGAACGAGGCTGATCGGACGGAAATCGTTTGGTTCAGCAGCCCCAGGTCGTTTAGGGAGCAAAATAAGGTGTGCCCCATTGATTTTGTCGAACCCCAAGGTGCTGCGTGTATGAAGGCAGTTGAAGACAGCCATTAGGTCCTTCTTGATTACCTGCCAATACTTGCTGTAGAAAGTGATATTATACCCATCCGGCCCTGGTGCTTTTTCCTTTGGCATGTCCATGTGATCGCCTCCCTGACTTCCTCTTCCGTGAAAGGCAATTCCAGCCTGCCCAAATCAGATTGATTTACACCCAAGAAAACCCATCCGACCAAGAGCCAATGAAGTTCTTCCTTCTCCTGTGATTAGCTTGAATGTGGAAATACGAAGTATTCGCATCTCCTTAACGAAGCGGAGTGATTCTGGACCTCTGTCTTGCCATGGCCCTCTCAATCGTGCAAAGGCCGAGAAGCTTTTTCTTCAACTCTCTCCTAAGCCAACTCTCTCCTAAGATAAAATTCTACCCTCTTCCGCTTGATCAAAGAGATCAATAATGGTCTTGGCCCATACAATTTGTTCCTTCAAATCACCAAATTTCTTGGCGCTCCAACTTTGAAGGGCTTTGGCTGTATGTTTAAGTTTGGCACGGAAACGCAGAATTGGGTTAGATATGGCTTCCCCATCTGGATTGTTCCAAGCCATCTCCACCTTCTCAAGAAATCCTTCTTTTTTAGTCCAAATTTTTTAGAACCTGAATCTTTTATATTTATAGGCTTTGACCATGGTGGAAAGAAGGAGAGGACAGTGATTTGAAAGAGCAGAAGACAGCCCCTTCAGAAAACATCCGGAGAAAAGATCAGGCCATTCAACCGATCGAAGAACTCTATCAATCTTGCTTAGAGCATCTCCACTCGTTCGCCCCCCTAGCGCAGCGGCCGGCGCTATTTCGCACCATCGCCCGGCGCTTTTTTAGGCCCTGGGGGCAATCTAGGCCCCAGTCACGCCCCCAGGGCCGGCCCCAAGACGTTTAAATTCAAACTTCACATTTCCCGCTACCCAAAAAACGCCACAAGTCCGGCGATCAACACCACAAGTCCGACGATCACCATGCCACAGTTCGGCGATCAAATAACATAAAAGTTCGGCATTCAAAAGGAAGGACGCGGAGGCAATTCATCAAACGGAGGCCGTCCACAGGCGTCGGACTGTCGGGAATTGGCGTGTGCGGGCTGGTTGGCGTCAGCGAGGCTTTTGTGCTTGGCGTCGCGAAGGCGTCGCTCGGGCTTGGCGGCGGCGTTGGGGTCGGAGTGGGAGTTGGCGCCGTCGTGGGGGGTGCGCAACCCCAGGGGTGTGGAGACGCTGAGAAGCCAGCCGGCGACCCGACACTCTGCTGGCTCCAGGGAGCGTGCGGGCCGTGGCCGCCGGGCGGATTCATCATCCCCGCGCGAGACGCCTCTGCCTATTCCGCTGCGCGATCCGCCTGCTCCGCCAGGGCAGCCGCCGCCGCCGCCCTGTCTCGGGCCTTCTTGGCGTTGTGCCTGTTCCGCTGGTCGGTGGTGACAGCCTCCCGGTGCTAAACCTCCGCCTTCCAGT
>NC_057807.1:117027266-117028997 GCF_018294505.1 Triticum aestivum | reverse complement strand
GCCGGCGCCCCCAGGGGTTCGGCTTGGGTTCGCCGCCTGTTACTTCGGCCCAAACCGGCGATAAACGAGATCCTAGGAGCGGGGCGTGACTGGGCCGATTTTTGGGTACCGGCGCCAAAGAAATGGCCTTGGGAGGCCTGTTGGGGCGCGGCTGGAGATGCTCTTAGGATAGTGTTGTGTATCTATTATTTGACCATGTGAAAGAGCGACCATTGAGCAGGATGTCACTAAGCTGCAGGTCATCGACCAACCGTCTGAACTTGCCCATCAAGCGTATGTGGAGGTTCCGATTATTTTTGTCCTTGGCCTCAAATATGAGATTGAAGTCTCCCATGATTGCCCAAGGACCTAGAGCAGTGGTATGAGTGTTTTTGAGCTCCTCCAGAAAACGAATTTTATCCCTCTCCTCCTGCGGGCCGTACACCGAAGTGATCCAGAAGGCGGAGAAGCCTCCATATGACATCCTAACCGAGACAGAATTCACCAATGAAATCAGAATCTACGGTTACTTTCGAGGGGTCCCAAACAACTAGAATCCCACCGCGTGTCCCTTAGCGGGCAGGAAGCGGTACTCATCAAACTTTGCTCCAAGAAATTGCCAAACCAAGTAAGGGGAGAAATTCTCAATTTTAGTTTCTTGTAAACAAACCACATCCACTTGCGCGGCAACGACCCACTCTCTTACAGTAGAACGACGTGCGCCTGCATTTAGGCCACGTACGTTCAAACAAACAATATTCAGATTAATACAATCCATGGAGAAACTCGACCGAACGACCAACAAAAAGCTTACACTGCGACATCTCCCAAAGGAGCGGAAGGCAAATCACAAGCTTGTGCCACTTCTGGAACAATGATCTTGAACAGCTTGGCCACCTCATTGATTTCCTCAAACGAAAGCTCTTTCTGAAGCATGGCCTTGAGCTTGGCCATGGCTTCCTTCCAAAGATGGAGATCTTTTGTAGTGAGCCCAATCCTTTTTGTCATCACAACTTGAGCCCGCTGTTCTGCAGTGAGTCCGGCCAGGTGCTGCTTAGCAATGTGCGCGCTCTTCCTGCAGGACATGGTCTCGAGCATGGTAGGACGGCCCGGCGAATCACTCTGGACGTTGGGTGGAGGGAGAATGGGCGGATCAATATCCCTTAGAGCAATTCCAACACGGCGACCCAAACGGACGCATGCTTTTTTCGTTTTTCATCCGTTTGGATCGGCCAGACGAACATGTGCGTCCACTTTTTCGTATGGGTCGGCTTGAGCACCCAACGGGAAGCGGACCCAGATTTATGTGCGAAGACAAAAAAATAAAATGAACCACACGGAGGACAAATAACAAAAATAGAAACTTAATTAACAATAATTGGCCGGTCAACCACCGGCCAAAGTCCACTTAAACTTGATTAAACATTCATAAAAACAAAAGCAAAAAGTTGTCGCCCGCACACAACCCTAGACTTTGGCCTTGCCCTTGCTGTCGTCATCGCCGCCGATGAGGTCGATGAAGATGGGAGGTGACCCGGCCCAACCGAAGGCGGCTTGATAGGTCGCTAGGGCTGCCTACTCCGGCGTCTGCTGCGGCAGAGGCAATGCGGCGACGCAGGCGCGCTCCTCCTCTTCCTCCCTCTCCCTCTGCATGCGCTGCTCGGCATCTGCACGCTCGCCCGCCAGCCAAAGCTGTCGCCAATGTTCGAGATACATGGTCTCTTGCGCCAGCGTGGCACCGAGCCAAAATAA
>NC_057807.1:117013456-117027036 GCF_018294505.1 Triticum aestivum | reverse complement strand
CCATCCCTCGCGCACGCGTGGGTTAAAAAACGACGCTTTCACTGACTGACTAGTGGGCCCGGTGTCGATGATCGTCATAAATTAGACGGCGGGCGGTAGTTTGGCGGCCGCCAAGTAGGACCATGACAGACACCGAGGGGTCGTGCGCCGTGTCCGCACCGACGCATTTAAGTGGCCGGAAATGGGTCTGCGCGGATGAGAAGCATACATGTTTTGGATTTGGATCGGCACGTTGGGCCTTTATTTTTGTGTGCGCCGATCAAAACGGACGCAGACGGATGATTTAGGTCGTTGAGTTGGAGTTGCTCTTAGAGCTCGCATGGAGAAGGCTGCTAGAGCTTGAGAATTTGAATTCGTATTCCACCCACAACCACGAGGATTTAAGAACTACCTCTTCTTTGGCTGCAGTTCATCTGGCTATTTTGCTGTCCTGCCGTCGTGGTGATTCCATGCGTCTCTTTTTATTTTTATTTTGAGATAGTTTCCATGTGTCTCTTTTTTTTTTTGAGGCAGTTTCCATGTGTCTCTTGAGAAGCCTAACCTTGGATTGGGCTGAGCCTGAGTCCAGTCCCGTCCCTATCAGAGTTGGGCCTGACAATGATACATGGCTCTGGCCCATTACGCCTTGTATAATAGGAGGTGTTTCGGAGAGATGCTTAGAGAAATAAATTAGGTTTTTTTAAGCATCGATGCTTATTTATACATGATAGATGTTTAACTAAGCGTTTTTCTTGTAGAAATAGATATCAGTACTTCAGAAAAATTCGATTTATTTTTCTAAGCATCTCTCACCTCCCATTGTACAAGGCCTTAGGCGGTCGGCCGTTATGCATGGGTATCTCCTGATCTTGGTGTGGCCAGGATAGAGGTGCGACCAAAGTCATCGTAACTGGGCTAGCTCTGGATGCTTCCATTAATAAAGCATCATCCGTCGCTGAGAAGAACGCCTTGTTTTTCTCCCTTTAAACTTTGAATGTTAACACACGGATCCTTAATTCCTAATACTACCCACAGTGAGAGTAATATAGGTAGTAACATCACACATATCTAGATAAAATAGATGAAGTGACAAGCAAAAAATGAAGAAATGAAGGAAAGTGGTAACATAGCTAGTTACTATTAGTATGAGTAATATCACACATATTAAGTCAAAATGAGTCTATAGCCTAATAAATAAAATGTTGCATCACATATGTTACTCCTCACTATAGAGGTAGTGCCAAAGACTAGTAACATATGCATGTTACTAATCTTATGTTACTACCCATTGTGGCCAGTCTCATGAAGGCAGAAAATCGTCTCGGGACGCCGCACCGCCGCCCACGTGGGGAAGTGTTCCCTCGGGGCTGCAGCACATAATGGAGGTAGGTACCCGCTCGAGCAGAGGAGTAACTATTAAGATTAACGGCTGAGATTTGATAGATTAAGTTGACAAAATTTATGCCTTTTATGCCACTTATAAGTGATTTTATGATTCTCCTTCCGTCGTCTTTTTATATTTGTTAATTTCATGTTAACCATAAAGATGGACAGCTGAGATTTAAAAGAAACGTCATGTGCTTTTGCCCCTTGGAACAAAATAAAAAATCTCTCTCCTCTTGCTCCGTCGCTCCGTACGTTTTCTTCACGGGCACGGTGCCCCGCCTGGGCCGATTGGATCTCCTCTTCTGCTGACTTGCTGCTGACTCTTGATCATCCCCTTCCTCTGGGCCGGTGACAACAACTAAGATAGGTAGCTGTCAAGCGGAGACGACCGAGCTCACAAGCACACTCAAGCGTGTTCAAGGACGTGCAATGCCTCGGCAAGTGCTTGGACGCCGTGCACCGCAGGTTTGAGGTGGTAATGGAGATGATACTCATGGCGAGGGACGTCAAGCGGCAGCAGCAATGGGAGAACAACGACACCACCGGTGAGGGGCAAGGGAAGCATATTCTGGACATACTCACATGCAAGAAGCTCACCAAGGACAACATCAAGGCTTTCATGCTGGTATTACTCAATCAATCGCTCGATCTGTGTATCCACGATGTGGATCAAATTGATGTAGTGCTTAAAAATCATTAATTGGTGTAGGACATCTCGTGACGGGGGCAGACACATCACGGTGGAGTGGGGCGTGTCGGAGTTGGTTAAGGCCAACTCCACCGCGCGACCCAAACGTACGTCCGTTTTGTCCGGATTTGGTCCGTTTGGGTAGGGCAATGGGGTCATGTCCGGGCCTATCCTGGAATGCGGTGGTCGTGCGTCCAGCGCGCGGCCGCATCCGTTTGCCCCATCTCGTCCGTCAAGGCCTAAAATGCTCATATTTCATATGAAAACAAGTTTGCACGTCCAAATATTAATTGTTTGAAAATTAAAATAGTTTTACAACCCAATCGAAATTGTCTCTAATAAAGATAGTTTTACAATCAAATCAAAATTGTCTTGAATGAACATAAAACGAATCAATACATCTATCGGTTGCCAATATGCTCCCACACATGCTCAACCAAGTCATTTTGAAGAGCCTTATGAGTGTGTCAATCACGCAGCTCACGATGGAACTGGCAGAACTGAGTGGCCGGTTCTCGATGCAGGGGCTCAACATTGTCACCTTGAAAATCAAATTCTTGGTCGAAGATACTGTCATCACGTTCGTCCTCAACGATCATGTTGTGCATGATCACACAAGCAGTCATCACCTTCCAAAGCTTCCTTTCATCCCATGACAGTGCAGGGTATCGAACGATGCCCCATCGGGATTGAAGCACACCAAAAGCACGTTCCACATTCTTTCTAGCACTCTCTAGCATTTGGGCAAATCTCTTTCTCTTCTCTCCTTGGGACTTCGAGATTGTCTTCATAAAAGTTGACCACTGAGGATATATACCATCAGCTGGATAGTATCCTTTGTTGTACTGGTGGTCGTTGATCTCAAAGTTGACAGGTGGGGAGCGGCCTTCTGCAAGCCTCGTGAAGACTGAAGAACGCTGCAGCACGTTGATATCATTGTGAGAACCTGCCATGCCGAAGAAAGAATGCCATATCCAGAGATCCTGTGATGTCACCGCTTCTAATATGACAATGCACTCGCTGACATGCCCCTTGTACTGGCCCTGCCAAGCAAATGGACAGTTCTTCCACTCCTAGTGCATACAATCTATGCTGCCAAACATGCCTGGAAAGCCTCTAGCTGCGTTGGTCGCCAACAATCGCTCTGTATCAACGGCAGTTGGCTGCCTCAAGTACTCTAGGCCAAACACCTCGATCACAGACTGACAGAACTTGTACATTGACATCAGACATGTTGTCTCGCTCGTACGCACGTACTCATCCACCAGATCGCCTGAAATTCCATAGGCAAGCATGCGGACGGCCACGGTGCATTTCTGGTAAGAGGAGAACCCAAACTTGCCAAGGGCATCCGTCTTGCACTCGAAGTATGGGTCATGAGCAATCACTCCCTCTTGGATCCGATTGAACACATGCCTTCCCATTCGAAAACGGCGACGGAATTTATCCGGCTTGAAGAGCGGTTTGTTGGAAAAGTAATCGGCATAGAGAAGGGCGTAGCCTCTCTCCCTGTTGCGGTTTAGGTTGGGAGCACGGCCAGTGACTGACCCCCTGTACCGAGGAAGCTGCCGTTGAATGTGGTCGTGAACGACCAGTGCAGCCACCACAAGATCTTCATCATCCGATGACGAATCATCCGATGAACAAAGGAAGTGGTGGAAGAAGAACTCGTCTCCACTGTCCATACCTTTGTGGGCAAAATGTCGAACACCTTGCGGTCGTGGTGGCGAAGAGGCCACGATAATCACCTCGACGCAGCAGGGGTGGTTGCCGACCGGCTACTGGCCGCTCTGGAGCCGTCGGAAGCTGCCGCGGCCGCCGTGGTACGTCGCCGGCGGTCGTGTCTCCTCTGCCACCGGCAAAGACGGCGATGGCCAAACCTCCTCCGATCGACGGCCAAAACTACGGTGAAAGCGCGGGCGTGGTGGCGGTCATGTCTACACGTGGTTTGGTATGGATGGTCGGGGGCTGCGTGGTGAGGAGGCGGCCGGAGAATAGCAGCGGCGCCGGCAGCGGGGCGGGGCGGGAGAGAGAGGGTCGGGTCGGGGCGGGGCGGGGTTGGGAGGGAGGGACTGCTAGTGTCCCAGACAGGCGGGCCACGAGGGGACAAGGACGTGCGTCGCGGCCGTCCGCGCGCGTCCGTTTCACCCCAAACCGAGCGCAACTTTGGGCCTGGGATGGATCGAAAACGAACGGATTCCGGACATTTGTCCGTTTGAGACCGCGTGTTGGGCCACGCTATTCACTCGTTTTACCCCAAACGGACGCACCCGAACAAGATGGGGTCGCGCGGTGGAGTTGGCCTAACAACTCGGATCTCCTCCAGAAGGGGTAGAAGGAGATGGACGTGGTGGTCGGCAAGGATCAACTGGCCGACGAGTCGGACATACCAAACCTGCCGTACCAGGCAGTCACCAAGGATACGGTGCGTCTCCACCCAACGAGCCCCCTGGTGGTGCGGTGCTCCCTGGAGCAGTGTAAGGCCAACTCCACCGCCTGACCCTATCCTGTCCGCCCCCGTCCGTTTGGGGTAAAAGGGACAAAAGAGGCGGCCCAGCGCGCGGCCTCAAACAGACAAATGTCCGGATTCCGTCCGTTTTCGACCCATCCCCGGCCCAAACTTGCGCTCGGTTTGGGGTGAAACGGACAGCGCGCGGACGGACGGGACGCGCGCGCTTGTCCTCCCCTGGCCCGCCTGTCGGTGGGAGAAACCAAAACCCCCCCACGCCCATTTGGCGCCATTTTCCCAAACCCTCCCACGTCCCTCCCGCCGACCCTCTCTCCCCCGTCCATGGCCGACGCCCCGCCGAGTTTCGGTGGCCTGGCCGTCGACCCGCCTGCAAAGGTGAAGAAGAAGGCGCCAAGGAAGCCGCGGTCGGAGTGCACGCCGGAGGAGATCGCCAAGTTGGACGCGGAATCGGCGAAGAGGAGGGAACGGAGAGCGGTCGTCAAGGTCAATGCCGCCGCGGCCAAGTTCGCCGCCCAGCGCGAGGAGCTGCAGGCCGCGCAACGCAAGGCCGCTGCCGACGAGAAGGACCTCGTCAACAAAGCGCACGCCATCCTCATGCTTGGCATGGGCCGTCCTGCCGGGTTCCCTGTAGCGGCCGTCGGCCCGACGAGCACAGGCTCGTTGGTCGCTCGGCCTACGCACTGCCAGTCGCCGACGTCACGCACCGCGCCCATGTCGCCCGGCTTCCCTCCACCAAGGCACGACGGCCAGACCCGTTTCTCGGGGTCGCCGGACGTGGGCTTGTTCGCGCCGTCCACACCGCGCCCCGCGGCCATCATCGACCTCAACGTCACGCCTGGGTCCAGCAGCGGTGGGCGGCCGTCCGTTGAGATGCTAAGAAAGCAGGCACGGGCACCGTTCACGGGCACCATGCCGGCCCCCCGCGTCTTGTTTGATGGAATGCCAACCCCAACGCCAGCGGTCGACGACCCCTTCTACAACCGCTACATGGAGGACGTGATCTTCGACGGTGGGCATGGCCATGCCTACGACCCCGATGAGACCCAAAGTCAGGATGGCCGCGCCGAGTACGTCCCCGATGAAGGGGCCGACGACCGTGCTGACTACGACCATGGTGACTCGTGGCATGAAGACGATGACATCTATGTCGAAGGTGATGAAGAAGAAGAAGAAGGCAATGACGTTGATATTAGTGGTGCGCCATTGTTCATCGACGAGCTCACCCAAAAAGCGGAGGCAGAAAAGAAGAGGAAGAGCATTTGCACGGATTCATATACACAAGATGAGGACAAGTTGATTTGCCAAGTTTGGATGGAGATTAGTCAAGATCCGAGGACCGCGCGCAACAAAAGGGCATTGTTTTTTGGACGAGAGTCCACAAAACATTCCATGAAAGGAAGATGTTTGAGCCCTACCAAATTACAAGCAACCGTGGCATCGACTCGATTCAAAAAAGATGGTTGTTCATCCAACAAGAGTGCAACAAGTATTGCGCCGCATTTGAGAGCGTTGAAGTACGGCCCGTGAGTGGTCTCGGCGTTGGGGACATGGTATGATCTCCTCTTTCTAGCCCTTTCCTTGCTACGGCCATGAGACTTCGGCCGTGTATATGTTTGCATGTTCACTTGTTGTTGATCATGTGATGTAGGCATTCCAATCTTTGAAGGCATTCAAGGCCCGGCACAATGACAAGCCATTCACTCTTACGCATTGTTGGACGATCATCAACAATTGCCCTAAGTTAAAGGATCAATACCGTGAACTTCAAAGAAAGCGAGGCAAGAAGACGGCCAAGTTCGTCGGAGGTGGGGATGGCGAGGCGTTGAAGAGTCCGAGGGGCAAGACCAACTCCAAGGTGGACGACATACGTGACGCCTCATCCATGGCCTTGCATGAGACTTTGCATGGCATGATGTCTCAAAAGGATGTGAGGAACGAGAAGAAGCGGCAAAGCAAGGACGAGCAAATGAAGCAATACCTAGACTTTCAAAGGCAGAAGCTTGAGATGGAGGAGGCGGCCAAGAGGAGGAAGATCGACATGGAGGAGGCGGCCCGGCAAAGGTAGCTCGACATGGAGGAGGCGGCCCGGTAAAGGCAGCTCGACATGAAGGAGGCGGCCTGGCAAAGGCAGCTCGACATCGAGGCCGACAACGTCAAGGCCAGGCGAGGCAGCTCGACATCGAGGCCACCAATGCCGCCACCAAAGCGAAGGAGGTGGCCCTTGCGATCATGAGCGTGGACTTGTCGAAGATGAGCGACAAGACGAGGGCCTGGTTCGAGGCCAGGCAGAAGGAGATGCTCGACGCCGAAGGCCTGAACTAGGTCGTCCGATCGGCGTGGCCATTCTTTTTGAGGCTAGCATGTGTGCCGCCCGCCCGCCCGTCAGGCCGCTGGTAGTGTGCCGGCGAGAAAACATTCATTTTGGAGGCCGGCTGTGTTGCCGGCCGCTGGCTGTGTTGCCGGCGAAGAGAACTATTCATTTTGGAGGTTGGCTGTGTTGCCGGCCGCTGGCTGATGCCGGCGATGGACGTGTAGGCCGCTGGCTCTGTTGCCGGCGTGATGAACCGGGGCCGCCGCTGAACTGAACTAGGGCTTGGCATTTGAAATGTTGCTTTTAGTTTTTTAAGTATATGCGGACAAGATGGGGCAAATGGATGCGGCTGTGCGCTGACGCACGACCACCGCATCCCAGGACAGGCCTGGACACAGCCCCAAATCCCTACCCAAACGGACAGAATCCGGACAAAACGGACGTCCATGTGGGGTCGCACGATGGAGTTGGCCTAAGTAGAGCGGATACGACATGCCGGCCGGCGCCGCGTTGTTCATGAATGTGTCGCCGTCAGCAGCGACCTGTCGTCTTGGTTGAAGCAGCTGGAGTTCCGGCAGAAGAGGTTCCTGCAGGGGGCCACGGATGCTGGGACGCACGTGTGCGGGCAGCAGTTCCACATGATGTCGTTCTGGTCTGAGCGGCAGATGTACCCCGGCGCGTCGCATGCTGGTGGTGCAGTGCTTCAAGTGGCAGCCTGCAGGCGGCGCGGCCGACATGGTGGAGGGGCCTGGGCTGACGCTACTGCGGAAGCAACCGCTCTCCACCCGCTGCTGCTGCATGTACAGGCGCCAATGAAGTAGTATGGCACCTGGGCAGGCTTTGCAAGTCTCAACGCCGCTGCTCTCTGCACTTTCAGCCATTGTAGTCCAAGACAACACGAGTGCCGCTCGCCGCCAGGTGACACCACATCTATTGCTTAACCTTTGATCCGTAATATTGCTAATTTGAAATCTCTACATTTTTTGGTACATCCATATCTGATACGGACAAGGCACCGCGCAGGAAATTGCTGGTCAACGGGCACTACTGAGTGTGAGGTCTGCGGCCATGCCTTTGGCTGCAGCGCTGGCGAGAACATAATTGTCGTAACTTTCAGGTCATGTACTTAGTTGTCCCTTCTTTTTTTACAAGCATTGTGAGTGTTAATCAAGACCTATGTTAGTACATAACTCATGTTGATGAAATTTCTAACAACCGTATTTCCGTCCAAATTTATAATATAATTACTTGCGTTATGATATTGGTTTAGAGTCAACTATACCATTTAAAATATTAAAATATATTTTAAGTTTGGTACATGCAAAATTATTTACAGCCTATTAACACATTAACTTGCCAACAAATTGATGTGTCTGTAGATCCATCCATCTATGGTAACTATGCAGGTATGCAGCACTATCGTTTGTTTACATAATTTCCAAAAAAATTCCTCAACAATGGTCCTTTTAATCAGATGTATCTATTTTCAAATATTTATATTTCCTGAAAACACAAAACAAATTCAAAAAGGGTTTATTTTGTATTTAAAATTACTAGAAATGACCTCACTTTTCCGTTATTGAACATGTTATGACCTGAATATCGTGCATCATCGGAACACACATTAGCAATCCAAACAATTCAAAAAGGAAGATGCCGAAATATTTCTTAATGAGAAGACGCATGGATTTTTTTTCTTTCGTTGCAACGCACGGGCATCTTTTCTAATGAACAATCACATACGGATTTATATAGACATATTTTAAAGTGTACATTCACTCATTTTGCTTCATATGTAGTCACTTGTTGAAATCTCTAGAAAAACAAATATTTAAGAACGGAGGGAGTATAAAGTAGCATAACATTTAACATGTTATGGTATTTATCTATGTTACTTTAACTCTCTCTCTTTTTTAATTCTCTGCATGTTTGTTATTTCCGAGTGCATATTACCGGCTAAAATACCACCACTATGGCAAGCCTCACCGAGCCGATACTGATGCGACGGAACGACCTCTCCTGGAACGACCGAATATGAGAATCTCCTAGTTCCTTGATCAGAATCCGGGGAGCTAGCCATGCCGCTAATGTCTGGATCATCACTTTGTTCATGTCGTGGGCTAGTCCGCGGCGACGAAAAATCTTCTACAGTTAGTAGTTGAATGATAACCTTGTACTGTAGTGTGTCAATCTGCTGTGATCGTCGGCCTCTTCACATGTATTGCCGCAAACGCTGGATCATGGACTTGCCCAAAAGCATCCACTTCTAGTTCAATAATACGAGCATATCTAAACTTCGGTATACTGTATGGATCATCCGTCCAAGCTATGACCTTGAAAGCGGACAAAATGACTCGTTGGCTGGGCAGCTAGGGTAGCTGCCAGCCCACCCGAGTTCGAGTCTCGGATCGGACGCGTGGTGCTCACGAAATTTCTTCTATAAAAAGATCACTTCCGCTTCGATACAACCCCCTAAACATATGAAGGGCTCAGATTGATCCGCACCCTTTCATAATAACAAAGGGCATGATGGCCATTTTTAAACAAGTTTCAGCTATTTGTCCACGCGTTACGTAGAAATACGTATGCCTAACCTTTCCTTACTGTTAAGTTAACAAAAATTATGCACACGGCATAGTTCAAACTTCAAACCTCCAACTTTAACAAGCAAAGCAATAACCAAGCGGGACAGCTCAACTTTCTTTTTTAAGATCCGTTTTTCTTCTTCTTGTACACAACGACGTTGCATGGGCCGGCCCAACAGGCACCTGGCGGCGTGTTGGGCCATGGCTGCCGCATTTTTTTTTCATTTCTTGAGTTTAGTTATTCTTTCGTTCACAATTTGTAGCAACGGTTAGGAATTTATTAGCAATTTTCATAATTTTTTTAATATTTTAAAATTTTCATAAATAATTTGAAATTCAAAATTGTTGATAAATTTAAAACAAATGGTTAGAACATCAAAATATGTTCATGTTGATTCGTAATTATGGAAATTTCATATTTGAAATAATAGAAGCATTGAATTTAAGAAAACTACGTGCTCACGGATGCAACCGTCTGGGCTACTCCGGCACCATACTCTTAACTGGTGTTTTTTTGCATTATGGATAATTGATCCTAACTTTTTACAGTAGCCTGGCATGGACATAATAGGTATTCATGCCTGATTCGAATGACTTACGACACCGTCAGCATGTTGCGACACGTGTGGCCATTATATAGGTTGTTATTCATCGAAATAATTCAAAAATATCAAACACTTGGCCTATGGGAGTACCAGTTGGCATGGTGGCTTGAAATGGCGATGCAAGGTTGTAACGCCCTTAATGCGACTATATCTCCCACGTGTCGAGGCACGACTTAGAGGCATAATCGCATTGAAGGCATATGTCGCAAGTGAGGTAATCTTCACACAACCCATGTAATATAATAAGGAAAGGGATACATAATTGGCTTACAATCGCCACTTCACACAATTACATGAATAAAGCATTACATCATCCAGATACAATCAAGGTCCGACTACGGAACCAAAATAAAAGAAGAACCCCAAATGCGACAAAAGTCCCCGATCGACCCCAACTGGGCTCCACTACTGATCAACTAGAACGAAACAACACAAAGGGCAAGATCTTCATCTAGCTCCTCCTGAGCTTGGTTGCGTCATCTGCACGGACTCAGCGACACCTGCAAGCTGGTTTTGGAAGTATCTGTGAGCCACAGGGACTCAGCAATCTCGCACCCGCGAGATCAAGACTATTTAAGCTTATAGGAAGGATGGAGTAATGAGGTGGAGCTGCAGCAAGCGACTAGCATATATGGTGGCTAAACATACGCAAATGAGAGCGAGAAGAGAAGGCAAAGCACGGTCGATAAAAGTATGATCAAGAAGTGATCCTGGACTACCTACGTCAAGCATAACTCCAACAACCGTGTTCACTTCCCGGACTCCGCCGGAAAGAGACCATCACGGTTACACACACGGTTGATGTATTTTAATTAAGGTCAACTTCGGGTTTTCTACAACCGGACGTTAACAAATTCCCATCTGCCCATAACCGCGGGCACGGCTTTCGAAAGTTCAAATCCCTGCAGAGGTGTCCCAACTTAGCCCATGACAAGCTCTCACGGTCAACGAAGGAATAGACCTCCACCCGAGACGTTCCGATCAGACTCGGTATCCCGGTACAACAAGACATTTCGACAGGGTAAAACTAAACCAGCAACACCGCCCGAATGTGCCGACAAATCCCGATAGGAGCTGCACATATCTCTTTCTCAGGGCACACTCAGATAGGTCAAGCTACGAGTAGAACCAACCCTCAAGTTTCCCCGAGGTGGCCCCGCAGGCTACCCAGTTCGGACCAACACTCAGAGGAGCACTGGCCCGGGGGGGGGGTAAAATAATGATGACCCTTGAGTCCGCGAAACCCAAGGGAAAAAGAGGCTAGGTGGCGAATGGTAAAACCAATGTTGGGCATTGCTGGAAGAGCTTTACTTAAGGCGAACTGTCAAGGGGTTCCCATTATAGCCCAACCGCGTAAGGGACGCAAAATCCGGGAACATAACACCGATATGACGGAAACTAGGGCGGCAAGAGTGAAACAAAACACCAGGCATAAGGCCGAGCCTTCCACCCTTTACCAAGTATATAGATGCATTAATTAAATAAGATATATTGTGATATCCCAAACAAGTAAACAAATGTTCCCACAAGGAACAACATCTCCATGTTCCAACAAGGAACAAACTTCGATCTTCACCTGCAACTAACAACGCTATAAGAGGGGCTGAGCAAAGCGGTAACATAGCCAATCAACGGTTTGCTAGGACATTGGTGGGTTAGAGGCTGAACATGGCAATTTGGGTGGCTGACAAGCAAGTGGTAGGCATCGTAGCATTGGCATGGCAAAAGAGCGAGCAAACTAGCATAGCAAAGATAGTAGTGATTTCGAGGGTATGATCATCTTGCCTGCACAGTTGTCAGAGTTGGCTGGATCCTCACAAGCAAACTCAACGGGCTCCTCGGTAGCGAACTCGTCTCCCGGCTCTACCCAACAATACAAACAAGCAACAAGGATACAATCAACCACGGGCAAGACCAAGCAATATGATGAAATGACGATATGCTATGCGGGATGCGATGCGGGATGCAAAATGCAAGATATGACAGGAACTGCATGAACCTGGCATCAACTTGGAAAACCAAGTGTGCCACTGGATAGAGGGGATGAAATCGCTTGAAAACGATATAAAGATCATAGGAATCGGAGCTACGGTTTAGAAATGGCAAGCGTTTTAAGATATGACACCGGTATGCGACTTGCAGCAAGTAGGCATCTAAATGCAACGAAATGAACATGCTACAGCCACCAAACATGAAAACAAAATACATGGCAGTGATGTACACAAGATGGTTGACAAAACACTAGCACTGAGCCATAGGCAAATTCATCCATTAAGAGGTTCAAACAAGCATGGCTAAAACGCAAATGCAAAACAGATTTCAGACTTAGTGAAATTAACACTAGTCTGAAATTTCAGATCACGATGCTCTCTTCGGAGCAGCAAAACAACATGATAGAAAACCTGAACATGACAAGTAAGAACATGGAATGGAGCTACTCAATAAGCTTAACAAAACACCCAAAGTGACCTGGGGCCAAAAGGGTTCACAAAATACTCTACCGAGCTCACGAACATAGCTCGAACACAATCAGTTTTCAGACTTAGTGAAAACTGAGACATGCTGAAATATAACTCACGAAGGCATGTAAACGAGCTCGATGCACTCACTACGGTGCAAGTCATGGCAAGGAAAGCATATAACCAGCAAGAAGGCACAATGTGCTAGCTACATATGGCAAGAACAAAGGCATAGCATGCATGGAACACTAACGGTAGCATCGGCAAAATCGCAAACAAGTTGACGATCTGCCCAGATTAACAACGAAGCAAAAGTTGAGCTCGATTGAGTCAACCTAGAGCACTCCATATATGTAAACAAAGACATGGATGGAAAGAGCATAACATAAATATCAAAACTCCCTTACTGATCATCCTCAAAAGAGGCACGGATCACTAGGAAACAAGCTGGACATATCGCATCATGAACTAAAATATCCCAGACTTAGTGAAAATCACTAAGTCCCTGAAATCTGCAATCTCAGGTACCTCTCTTCGCAAGCTTGCACAAGACAACACACACATCCTAAAAATACATGGGTGGCACCTCTGGAAAGAAGATAAAATGCTTAACAATTCATCCCAAAGGGGCACAGGCATATCATGCACGAATTAAACATAGCAAAAATGACAAAAGTGCATGATGAACTAACGGATCTGCAATTTAACTCACGAAGCCTCCTTCTAACAGCATTTTGGGCATCAAGATGACCTCAAATGCAAATGATGCAATGGAATGAAATGATGTACATGTCGAGGCGAAGGTTTTGACATATCATACGCCCAAAACGGAGCTACGGTTGCGGAGATACAAGCAGTCAAAGATAGCACGAAAATTAGGGTTTCGAGGGAGAGAGGTCAACCCAGATCTAGATCCAGCCGCACTGTAGCAGTGGCGCGACTCCCGAGGTTCACCGGCCCGACTTGGAGCTCGCCGGCGTCGGACTTGGCGCGGAGGAGGGGCTCGCCGGCCGGGAGGGAGAGGGCGGCGGGGCCGGTGAGTCGCCGGCGGGGAGGCGCGGACGGCGGCGGGGTCGGCCGGCGTCGGGGATGCCGCG
>NC_057807.1:117012697-117013250 GCF_018294505.1 Triticum aestivum | reverse complement strand
GAGGCGAGCGGCGGCGGGGAGGCGGTCCGCGGCGGCGCCGGTCACCGGCGTCGGGGAAGGAGGCGGCGCAGGCGTCGGGGTCGGGCGCGGGGAGCGGCGGCGCGGAGACGGGCCGCGGGGGCCGGCCTCGGGCTCCCGGGCCTCGGCGGCGGCGATGTGGGCCTCGCCCACGTGGCGGCGCGGGACTCGCTGCGGCGGCGGGGCGGGCGTTGTCCGGTCGGATCCGGACACGTCCGTCGGTGGCGGGGTTGATCTGTTTTTTTTTTAAGACTAGGGTTTCGGACGGGGAAGAAGAGATCCGAATGGAGGGGGTATAAATAGGCATAAGTGGAGCTAGGAGAGTCCAAATGAGGTGCGGTTTTCGCCCACACGATCGTGATCGAACGCTCTAGGACATGGAGCAGAGTTTGGTGGGTTTTGGGCCAAATTTGGGGGGGTGTTGGGCTGCAACACACACGAGGCCTTCTCGGTCCCTCGGTTACCCGTTGGAGTATCAAACGAAGTCCAAATGATACGAAACTTGACAGGCGGTCTACCGGTAGTAAACCAAGGC
>NC_057807.1:116311742-116330445 GCF_018294505.1 Triticum aestivum | reverse complement strand
CCTGCTCCAGATCTGGACATTTTTGGGAAGCCTTTTTAGGTGGAGAAGACGAACGCTTGGGCACTAGGGCTCGAGCGAAAAGGAATGGATGAGCAGAGAAGGGCGTGGGTGAAAGAGGGAGTTCTTATCCCCTTATAAAGGCGGCAGAGATCCTGCGCCTCCCCACTTGCCCGTTAAAATTGCTTATTTCCCAAGTGCCATGATTGGTGGCGCGGTGGGGTTACCCACACCCGTATTCATGAGAATCCCGTGATAAGGGGACACGATCTCTGCTTCGACAAGACATGCTGATAAAACTGCCTCACGATATGTGCGGTGGCAGGTTGTGAAAAACGGTTCGAAAAATGACTGGGCCATGGCGTGATGTCATGTTATGAAAAGCTGTCAGTAGATTAGATTTGTGGAATATTGTACTCTCTATGGTGGTATGTGGAATTTGTTTTGCAGAGCCGGACATGATTCTCGTGTTCAAAATCTTCTATGAAGTATTTGGAGAAGGAACCCACCTTGCAATGTCGAAGACAATCTGCGCGTCGGACTCGTCGTCATTGAAGCCTGGTTCAGGGGCTACTGAGGGAGTCCTGGATTAAGGGGTCCTCGGACAGCCGAACTATATAATTTGGCCAGACTGTTGGACTATGAAGATGCAAGATTGAAGACTTCGTCCCGTATCCGGATGGGACTCTCCTTTGCGTGGAAGGCAAGCTTGGCAATTCGGATATGTAGATCTCCTTCTCTGTAACCGACTCTATGTAACCCTAGCCCCCTCCGGTGTCTATATAAACCGGAGGGTTTAGTCCATAGGACAAAAAACAATCATAATCATAGGCTAGCTTCTAGGGTTTAGCCTCTACGATCTCGTGGTAGATCAACTCTTGTAATACTCATATCATCAAGATCAATCAAGCAGGAAGTAGGGTATTACCTCCATCGAGAGGGCCCGAACCTGGGTAAAACATCGTGTCCCCCTCCTCCTGTTACCATTAGCCTTAGACGCATAGTTCGGGACCCCCTACCCGAGATCCGCCGGTTTTGACACCGACAGGTCAGCCGTGCATGTATTAGCAGCTACCACATGCCTCTGAATTCTTTTCCTAATTTTTCGACATATGGTGCCATGCCACTTCCCTGCATCTTCCTTCTTGGAATAAACTCTCGCCATTATGTACCCCTTTATGGTCTGCACCATGGTTAAGAAGGGCATTTCTCTTGCTTCTAATATGTACTTATTGAAGACCTCACAATTGTTGTTCAGTAGGACATCGCACTTAGAGAATTCTTTTTGATAAGCTCTAACCCATGTTTTCGGACCTATCTCATCCAACCAGTCATGAGCTTCTTTATTTAAAATCAACATCTGATCCATGTTGGCCCTAAATTGACCTGTTGTAGTACTTCTCGCACATCTCCATAGTTGGTTATTCAAGATTTCACCTTTAAATTTTTTGTGAAATTCTGCCACAAATGCCTAACACAAAATCTATGCTCGGAGTCACTAAACAGTTCCTTAACAGCCCTAATGACCCTAAACCATTTCCAAAACTGACCATCATTGGCAAGCTCAACAAAGAAAGTGTTGCCTAGATTGGATCTCCTCAACTCATGCCCATAGTCCCATAACTTATTGTATTGTGCAATTTCATCTCCATATATTATGTTGTGTGCAATTTTCCTAGCTCTCCCAAGTTTTCCCCTCTTCACTTTCATGTTCCATTCTTGTTGCGCTAGTGACCCTAAACCCTTAAGTGTAATCTTCTCATCAGCTTTGATCTTCTCCACACACTTATGAGCTATATATCTGGATTAAAAGCTTTTACTTGCCACTTTTTGCAGCAAGTGTGTTTATCTTTGAATGTCTTGATCATAATGGATTGTGTCCTTTTGTCATATGATGCATACAAGTACCAGGGGCATCCATCATTGCATTTTGCTCCAAGCCTAGTTTTGTCATTCTTCGGAAAGGTTATGTTCAACCTCTCTTTGCAACTGTACTCCCTAATTGCTTTCCTCAACTGATCAATAGATGTGAAGTCATGACCCAAATGAAACTTGGACGCATTCATATCTGCATATGTAAAATGCTTGAAATTGAATTGCATGTCTTCTTCATCTGAATCTGGAAGCTCTAGTCTATCATCTTCAGAAATGTCATCTTCTACAACTTCTTTACTTTTCTCTTTGCATTCCTTCTCTGCACCATTATGCTTCCTATCAATGAACAAATCAGCATCGCCATCCTCTAGATCATAGTTGTTGTCTACTAATGATGCAACGTAATCAGATTCACATGATTCATCATCCCTACACACATCATCTTCTTCCTTTGCTTTTCCTCTCCCTTTGCATGTACTCGTCCCTTCTATTGTACTCTCATCAGCATGACTAGGTAACACATTGCTCTTCTCCAAAACACTCTCATGCTCCTGGTCTGTACCGTAATTCATAGGGCTAATAACATTGGGCAACTCAGTGGGGTTTGCAATAACATCATCATGTGTTTCTGCAACAATGTTATCCTCATGCTCAAGATAAAACATGAGAAACCTACGTCCCTCTCAAACCATTGCCCTGATGCACGTTGTGTCGCTGTCCTTTGATAACAACCGCAGACCATCTTCATTGATTTGCATACTGGGCAGCAAAAAGTATATGTTAATTCTGCCCCTTCTTTCATAACCCAATGCCTTAATTAAATCACCAAACATGGCCATACATAATACATCAGCTTCACAGTAATCATAGGAAACCTTCCTACCATTAACATAGGACCTATTGCCTCCTGTCCCCATGAAACTCCATCATAAATGAACTCCACAGTGAAGTAATCAGTCTCTTGTGATGTCAAACACAGAAAAGGAAATTCATTTTTTCAGTTCATCCATACAAAAAACCTACGGTCGTGTCCAAACTCTAAGCAAATTAGTGTTGTCGTGGTTCTAAGACTGACAGTAGGATGGGGGGTAGGTATGAAGAGGCAAGATCCTAGTTATGGAGTAGTTGTACAGACAAGGGATTTACGAGTTCAGGCCCTTCTCAGAGGAAGTAACAGCCCTACGTCTCGGAGCCCGAAGGCGGTCGACTGGATTATGAGTGTATAAGTTACACGGGTGCGAACCCTTTACACTGAGGAGGGGAGTGGCTTATATACTGTCCGCCAGGCCCCTCCAGCCCTCAGTTATGCAGGGTTTAAAGTACATATAGGATTGGCGTTACTGGTAACGTCCTACATAAAGTGTCATCATGACCATAAAGACTACTTAATTACAGACCGTTTGGATATAGAGTGGCTCTTGATCTCCTGGTGGTCGAGTGCGTCTTCATGGTCGACTGTCTTTGAGTCCGTCGAGTGGAGTCCCTCTTGGTCGACTGGAAGGCAGCTTCTTCTGAGGATGTCCTTGGGGAGGGTACTTTGGACAGGTCCGTGACCCTACCCTAGGTACATGACTTCATCATTAGCCCCCGAATGGATCGAGGTTTGAGTGAGGAAGGAGTTGATAATCTTTCCGGCCTGTTTTTTGTGTTCTGAGCATGTCTCATCTTGGATCAATGATCTTTTTTAATGATGGCAGCAACTTTTCTTTCAGTCGCCTTGATCCATTCTTTTCTTTTGTCGAGTGAACTTTTGAACTTAGTGAACTTCCGAGCGACGGATCGCAGGAAATCTACTGTCTGATAGGTTGATCTGCTGTCAGCGGATTTTGTGGGATCCGAATTTTGGGAAGCGCGCGAAGCGGGGCGGACCGTGGTACTCGGATGGGATAAGGCGTAGACACCTCGATTTCCGCGTCGCCTTTTTCGCCACGTATCACGCGTGCGCGACTGTTTCGGGATGTGACAGGACTGCCCGGGCCTTCTTGTCAGCCACTCGGAAGCGTCCTTATATAAGGCGCTGGGCGAGGGTTTTTGAACAGTGCCTCCCCATTCCCCTCTCTGCCCTCTTCACCTCCGCCCGCTGTGCCTGCTTTCGCCTCCGCCCATCCACTCCTCGCGTGCTTCGCCGGCGACGATGGTGAAGGAGAAGACGGCGGCCTTGGAGTGCACGAAGAAGGCGACGGCGACGGCGAAAGCGAAGGGAAGAGCTACCAGTCGGGGTGGATCTTCGTCGAGGTCCCGCCTGCCGCAAGGTTGGGTCCAAGGGGATTGGATCCGCTCGACCATCACCGAGGCGGATCTCAAAGACCTGGCCAATGAGGGACTGATCTCTCATGGGTCAGCAAGGCTTCCGGGGACCGAGTGGCATCCGCAGCCGCAGGAGAGTGAGTGCGTTCTTTTAGCCACTCATGTGGATTCTCTCTGCCACCGAGTCTTTTCTTCCAAGGGTTCCTGAACTTCTTTGGGGCGCAACTCCACCATTTCACTCCCAATTCCATTGCCTATCTTGCTGCTTTCGTGTCCATGTGCGAGAACTTCCTGGGTTGTCGACCGCACTGGGGTCTCTTTAAGCACATATTCACCTGTCGCTCTCAGTCGGTAAAAAAAGGCGAATCCGGATGATGAGAGGACTAAGGTTATCCAGATGTGCGGGGGTCTTGGGATCCAGATGAGGAGTAAGAGTACTTTTCCGGCCATGACCCTTCCTGAGTCGGTTAGAGGATGGCAGTCGACCTGGTTCTACTGCCAAGACGAGTCGACGCCAGGGCAGTCGACTGGTCTACCTCCATTCTCCATGGACCGAGTGAACAAACCCTCTTCTCTGAAGGTGCTCCCTGAGGAGAAAGCTCAGGTAAAAATGTTGATGGAGTGCATGGTTCAGCTTGTTCGGGACGGTGTGACGGGTATGGACCTTCTGGAAGTCTTCCTTCGACGGCGTATTCAACCACTTCAATACCGAGGCCACCCGATGTGGCTGTACTGCGGCACCGAAGATACCACTCGGGTCCATCCAGAGGCGGTCAGTGACGCCACACTTGAGAGGTGGATGGCTGCCATCACGGGGAATAAAGATAACCCTCGAGGGGCTAGGAGGATCCCACCACTCGACCATTCTTACACTCCGGACAAGGTATGACCACTTATCCCCGGTTGTGATTTCGCTTCATTCATTCTGTCTCACTACGAATTAGTCGATTGACCTTTGTCTTGTTTTGTTGTCTTGTCAGGCCACCACTGAGTTGTACTCGATGCCCAATGGAGCGCAAGCGCCGACTGAGGAGGAGGAAGGAAGTGGGGGCGAAAGCCCGGAGGAGTGGGACTCGGACGCTGATGACGACGATGAGGACGATGACTCTGGCGAGGAGGAAGAGGAGGAGGAGGAGGAGGAGGAAGTTGCACCTCCTCGCTTGGAAAGACGCTCGAAGCTTGTCCATGATCCCGTGGCCGAGCGTGGTAAGGGGGTCGCGACTGTCGCATAGTCGACCAAGCGCCCTTGGACGACTTCTCTGGTGCCGACTGAGAAAGCTCCAAAGCAATCTCGAGTGGCACCGTCGAAGCCGGCGAAGGTCTTGCTGAAGATGAAGATGGTGATCCCCACTATCTTAGGGTAATGGTGTAACTTGAGTTTTCCTGTTTCACATGAACTTATTCTTGGTCGACTCATGAACTAATCGACTGACTTCTGGAACTGTAGTGCTGCTACTTCTGATACCTCGGCCAGGGCTGAGGATCACGAGATGGAAGATGTTGTCACTTCAAAACCTGGTATGACTTTTGTAGTTCCGTCTTCAGTCGATTGGCTCCTTGTCTCTAATTTTGATTCTTTTTTGCAGCTCCATCTAACGTCGTTATTGACCTTCCTGACGACGACAATGAGGAACCACTGAGGCAGAGGAGGAACAGGAAAGCGTCTGCTGTCAAGGCGACTCAGGACGTGCGAGCACCCGAGACACTGGTCGTGCAGGGAGACAATGTCACTCGGCCTACCGTATCCTTTGCGGTGCCGTTGACGAGTGCCCGCCCTTCGTCGTCGAGTGCTGCACAGCCTTCACTTTTCTCGACCCACCACGTCCCAGAGGACCAAACCAGTGCTGCTAAAGAAGCAATACACCAGGCAGGGGTCATGATGGAGCAAGTGAAGGAAATCCGAGATGCCAGCCAGGCAGCCTATGATGCCAGTTCAGCTCTTCAGAGAAACGTTCAGGTCAGTCGGTCATCGCCTGTTTTGTTAGGATATGATATCTAAAAATCCTTTTTGCTGAAAATCCTAGTATCTGTCATACACCCACTGGGTGCGTCGATTGAAATTCTGGATTAGTGGGGGCACGCTGAGTGCACCCTCTGGGTGTAGTCCCCAAGGCTATGGTGGACTACTGGCAGTCGACCATAGTCTTTATGTCTTTAAGCTTTTTCTTTACTCGATCAGGTCGAATGGATTCATAGACCGGTGGGGGCACGCTTAGTGCATCCACTGGGTGTAGTCCCCGAGACTGTGGTCGACTGCTGGCGGACAACTACAGTCTAAAGATAACCTCTTTTTTTTGGTCGACTGGTCGACTCTAACTGAAAGAACTAGTGGGGGCACGCTGAGTGCACCCACTGGGTGTAGTCCCCGAGACTATGGTCGAATGTTTATATTCGACCGTAGTCTTAGAAACGCTATGATTTTTCCTTAGTCACTCGGAAGTGAATTGCCTTTGACATCTGTCGATTGGTTCTTCGCAGAAATCCTGCGAGCTTGCGGCTCGTTACACTGAGTTGGAGAACAAACACACCCATCTCGAGCTTGATCTGAAACTGGTCCAGGAGAACTTAACGAAGGCGAAGGAGGAAGCAAAAGGTATGTTTGGTGAGACCCTCGACGACTGCCTTTGCCTCTCGTCCGTTTCAGAGTCTGATCTCACTGTAACTTTGCAGACAAAGTGAGGGATGCCCTGAAGAAGAAAGACCTTGACTTGGCTGAGATGCAAAAAGCGGCTTTAGAGAAGACCAAGCTCGCAGATGAGAAGCTGGCTTCAGTCACCAAGCTTGAAGAAGAAAACACCAATCTGAAAGCTGCTCTTGATGCGGCCAACAAGGAGGTCAGTCGATTGAAGAGTGACAAGATTGCCCTGAGTGACAAGGCCAGTGAGTTGGTGGGAAAGAAGAACGATCTGGAGGCTCATCTGGGAGGACTCGCCAAGAAGCTATTCCTCATGCTTGAAGGTAATCTTTTGTATCAAATAGACATTTTAACTGTGATCTCTCCATTCGACTGCTGTCTTGACTCTGGGGTTGTGCTCGTAGAGTTTTGCCAGAACTTTGAAGAGGAGACTGGTCGACTGGAAATAAACCTTGATCCCATCAACTCTCCTATGAAAGATGAAGTCGCCATGAATGTGCTTCGGCTCGAATATCGCGTTGCTGCTGTTGTCGACTATCTCGCAAGGCTGAAGGTCGCAACTTCCCGCATCGACACAACACTCTGGCCAAGAGAGACGCTTCAGAACGACCTCGAGTCTCTGATGACTCGACTAAACGAGGTCCCAAGTCGAGTGCAAGAGTGGAAGAAGTCTTCTGCCAGGTGCGGTGCGGATGTTGCTCTGTGTCTGGCCCGCGTTCACTGCAAGGACGCGCGAGAGGACAAGCTGGCGGCCCTTAAGGTGGCTAATACCAAGAAGCATGATTTCCGATCTTTCATGGAGACCTTCATCGCCGCTGCCACTCGGATTGCAAATGGAATCGACCTGGATGAATTCGTTGCACCTTCCAGCCCTCCGCGGGAGGGGTAAAAAACTTCTGAGCTTGATACTTTAAATTTGCCTCGGTATGCCGAGTGATTTTTGTAACCGATAAACCTTAACGGGCCTAGCGCCCGAGCACTTTCGGTTCCGTTAGATGTTATCTGAACTTGGATTCGACGCTGAATATGTTTGTATTTGGTTTGAGGTGTCTTTGGCAGGCTAGGGCGAAGCGCTTATTGCAATCGACTTGTTCCCCAATACACTTAGGCGAGCACTGGGCTGCAGCTAAGCCTCCGAGTGGGAGGTCTGCTCCTCACTTGGTAGGATTTTAAAAAACTTAGACGAGCGCTGGGCTGCAGCTAAGCCCCCGAGTGGGAGGTCTGCTCTCCACTCGGTAGGATTTTCAAAAACTTAGGCGAGCACGGGGCTGCAGCTAAGCCCCCGAGTGGGAGGTCTGCTCTCCACTCGATAGGATTTTCGAAAACTTAGGCGAGCACGGGGCTGCAGCTAAGCCCCCGAGCGGGAGGTCTGCTCTCCACTCGGTAGGATTTTCAAAAACTTAGGTGAGCACGGGGCTGCAGCTAAGCCCCCGAGTGGGAGGTCTGCTCTCCACTCGGTAGGATTTTTTGTGGCGTCTCTCTGAGGGATAAGGCATCAATCGACCTCGTCTTCCTTATGGAGAGCACATTATACTTGTGGCGTAGCTCGGAAGGAGAGGGTAGCAGTCGACCTGCACCTCGTCTTCCTTGCGGAGCGCATGTTGTACTTGTGGCGCAGCTCGGAAGGAGAGGGAAGCAGTCGACCTGCACCTCGTCCTCCTTGCGGAGTGCACGTTGTACTTGTGGCGCAGCTCGGAAGGAGAGGGTAGCAGTCGACCTGCACCTCGTCCTCCTTACGGAGCGCACGTTGTACTTATGGCGTAGCTCGGAAGGAGAGGGTAGCAGTCGACCTGCACCTCATCCTCCTTGCGGAGCGCACGTTGTATTTGAACTTAGGCGAGTGCTTGGACTGCAGCTAAGCCTCCGAGTGGAAGGCTGGCTTACCACTTGGTTGGATTTTGTTTAACTTAGGCGAGTACTTGGACTGCAGCTAAGCCCCCGAGTGGGAGGCTGGCTCACCACTCGGTAGGATTTTGTTTAACTTAGGCGAGTACTTGGACTACAGCTAAGCCCCCGAGTGGGAGGCTGGCTCACCACTCGGTAGGATTTTATTGAAACTTAGGCGAGTACTTGGACTGCAGCTAAGCCCCCGAGTGGGAGGCTGGCTCACCACTCGGTAGGATTTCATTGAAACTTAGGCGAGTACTTGGACTGCAGCTAAGCCCCCGAGTGGGAGGCTGGCTCACCACTCGGTAGGATTTTATTGAAACTTAGGCGAAACGGATTCGCAACTAAGCCCCCGAGTGGGAGGCTGGCTCACCACACGGCAAGGATTTTTTTTTACAAACTCAGGCGAAATGGATTCGCAGCTAAGCCACCCACTGAGGGGAAATTTTATTGAACAAATAAAAGTGACAACAATCACTGGGAGAATTATAACACTATTGTCTTTTGAAAAATGAACTACAAAAGTGCTTTTATTACATTTCCGGGCGGATACTTAAGTGTAAAAGGGGCGGAGCAGCTCCGTGTTCCAAGCTCGGGGCTCGTCGGTGTTGTGCTCGACGTTGTAAAGACGGTACGCTCCGTTGTGGAGAACCTTGGTGACGATGAAGGGACCTTCCCAAGAAGGAGCAAGCTTGTGTGGTTTCTGCTGATCCACTCGGAGAACTAAATCTCCTTCCTGGAAGGCTCGACTCTTCATGTTTTTGGCGTGGAAGCGACGCAAGTCTTGCTGGTAAATGGTCGATCGGATCAGAGCCATCTCCCTTTCTTCCTCTAGAAGGTCGACTGCATCCTGCCGTGCTTGTTCTGCTTCAGCTTCGGTGTAGAGATCAACACGAGGAGCATTGTGAAGCAGGTCACTCGGCAAGACCGCTTCAGCTCCATAGACCAAGAAGAACGGAGTTCTCCCAGTCGACTGGTTAGGCGTGGTCCTTAACCCCCAAAGCACCGAGGGAAGTTCGTCGACCCTTGCTCCAACCGCATGCTTGAGATCACGCATCAGTCGGGGTTTCAACCCTTTGAGAATCAAGCCATTGGCTCGCTCTGCTTGTCCATTCGACTGAGGATGGGCGACTGAAGCATAGTCGACTCGTGTGCCCTGAGATGTGCAGAACGCCCTGAATTCCTCCGAATCGAAGTTTGACCCGTTGTCAGTGATGATGCTGTGCGGGACTCCATATCTGAATATCAATTCTCTGATGAAGCTGACAGCAGTACCGGCACCAAGGTTCTTGATGGGTTTAGCCTCGATCCACTTGGTGAACTTGTCGACTGCTACCAGCACATTTGTGAAACTGCTTCTGCCTGTTCTCAAGGGTCCAACCATATCCAACCCCCATACTGCGAAGGGCCAGACGAGTGGTATGGTCTTTAAAGCTGATGCGGGCTTGTGTGGCATATTGGAGTAAAATTGACATCCCTCACACTTGTCGACTATCTCCTTTGCCATTTCATTCGCTCTTGGCCAGTAAAATCCGGCTCGGTATGCTTTGGCCACGATGGTCCGAGAGGACGCATGATGGCCACAGGTCCCCGAGTGGATGTCGTCAAGGATTATTCGACCTTCCTTTGGCGTTATGCATTTCTGACCAACTCCAGTCGCGCTTTCTCTGTATAGCTGTCCCCTTATCACAGTAAAGGCTTTAGATCGGCGGACGATCTCTCGAGCCTCTTCCTCATCCTCCGGGAGCTCTTTCCTCAAGATATACGCGATATACGGTACTGTTCAATCGGGAGTGATCACTAAAGCTTCCATGATCAGGTCGACCACTGCTGGAACTTCAACCTCAGTCGGATCTGTGATACTCTTGGGCTGCGGAGCTTCTTCGGTAAAAGGATCTTCTTTGACTGATGGAGTATGGATATGCTCCAAGAACACATCACTGGGGATGGCTTCTCTCTTGGAACCTATATTCGCCAAATCATCAGCCGCTTGATTCTTCAGTCGGGGTATATGGTGGAGCTCTAACCCTTCGAATTTCTTTTCAAGCTTCCTCACTGCATTGCAGTATCCAGTCATGGCTGGGCTTCTAACATCCCACTCCTTCATCACCTGATTGACCACCAAATCCGAGTCGCCATAAACCATAAGGCGACAGACGCCGAGTGAAATGGCCATGCGCAACCCATATAAAAGTGCTTCATATTCTACTTCATTATTGGAGGAATCAAAGTGAATCTGGAGCACATATCTGAGCTTATCTCCTCGAGGGGAAACCAAAACTACCCCAGCACCGGAACCATTTAACATCTTAGAGCCATCAAAGAACATGGTCCAATGCTCCGAGTGAACTTGAGTCGGCTGCTGTTGTTCAATCCACTCGGCAAGGAAATCTGCTATCGCTTGGGACTTAAAGGCTTTCTTTGCCTCAAACTTGATATCAAGGGGAAGGAGTTCAATCGCCTATTTTGCCACTCGACTAGTTGCATCTCTGTTGTGCAGAATCTCTGAAAGTGGGGCGTCGCTGACGACTGTAATGGAATGATCAGAGAAATAATGAGCAACCTTCTTCATGGTCATGTAGATCCCATACACAAGCTTCTAATAATGAGGATATCTTTGCTTCGATGGAGTCAAAACTTCAGAAAGATAATACACTGGGCGCTGAACTTTGAAGGTTTTCCCTTCTTCTTCCCGCTCGACCGTAAGCACTGTACTGACGACTTGTCCTGTGGCTGCAATGTAAAGCAACAGAGGCTCTTTGCTGATTGGAGCAGCAAGCACCGGCTGGGTGGAGAGCAGAGCTTTTAGCTCGGCAAACGCTGCATCAGCTTCTGGAGTCCACTCGAACTTGTTTGCCTTCTTCATCAGTCAGTAAAGAGGCAACGCCTTTTCACCGAGGCGAGAGATGAATCGACTTAATGCGGCCAAGCATCCAGTAAGCTTCTGGACATCATGCACACGCACAGGGCGTTTCATTCGGAGTATGGTGCCAACTTTTTCTGGGTTAGCGTCGATTCCTTGTTCTGAAACGAGAAAACCGAGTAACTTTCCACCAGGAACTCCGAATGTGCACTTTGATGGATTAAGCTTGATATCATACCTCCGGATATTGGCAAATGTTTCAGCGAGGTCAGTCAATAGGTCGGAACCCTTTCGTGACTTGACGACCATATCATCCATGTACGCTTCCACATTCCGACTGATCTGAGTGAGTAAACACTTTTGAATCATCCTCATGAACGTGGCTCCGGCATTCTTGAGACCGAATGGCATGGTGACATAGCAGAAGCACCCAAATGGAGTGATGAAAGCTGTTTTGATCTCGTCAGGTCCATACAGACGGATCTGATGGTACCCGAAATAGACGTCTAAAAAAGACAATCTCTCGCATCCCGCAGTCGAGTCGACAATTTGGTCGATACGAGGGAGAGGAAAATGATCTTTCGGGCAGGCCCGATTGATATATTTGAAATCAATGCACATGCGAAGTGACTTGTCCTTCTTGGGGACCATGACGACATTGGCGAGCCACTCGGAGTGGTATATCTCTCGGATAAACTCTGCCGCCAACAGTCGAGCCACCTCCTCGCCAATGGCCTTTCTCTTCTGGACGGCGGACCGTCGAAGATGTTCTTTGACAGGTTTTGCCTTTGAATCGACTCTAAGGCGATGCTCAGCCAGTCCCCTGGGAACACCCGGCATGTCAGCAGGCTTCCATGCAAAGATGTCCCAGTTCTCACGGAGGAACTGGATGAGCGCTTCTTCCTATTTAGAATCGAGTGTTGTGGAAATATGAGTCGGAGCTGCGTTGGGGTCGGTCGGGTGAATGTGAACGGGCTTCGTCTCACCAGACGACTGAAACGCTGATTCTATGGCAGGCTTCTTGGCCCGCAACAAATCACTCAGATCCGCATTTTTCTTGTATTCCTCTAGCTCTACCACTATTATCTGGGAATCGGCGATCTTCGAGCCTTTTTGAAAACACTCTTCTGCCTTCTTATGATTGCCAGTGATAGTGATCACGCCTTTGGGGTCGGGCATCTTCAGTTTGAGGTACACGTAACATGGTCGAGCCATGAATCGTGCATAAGCTGGTCTCCCCAAAATAGCGTGGTAAGCGCTCTGAAAATCCGTGACTTCAAATGTCAGCCTCTCTTTGCGGAAATGCTTCAAGTCGCCGAACACCACGTCTAGGGCTATTTGGCTGAGTGACTCAGCCTTATTTCCAGGTATAACTCCATGAAAACTCATGTTGCTGGCGCTGAGTCTGGACATCGGAATGCCCATTCCTTTCAGCGTCTCCGCATACAATATGTTCAGTCCGCTACCACCATCCATCAGCACCTTCGTCAGTCGAGTGCCTTCAACGACCGGGTCGACCACCCAAGCTTGCCTCCCAAGGGTGGCTATATGAGTCGGGTGATCGGACTGGTCGAATGCAATGGGAGTTTGAGACCATCTCAGATAGCTTGGTGTCGCCGGGGCGACCATATTTACCTCACGGTTGATAACCTTCAATCGGCTTTTGCTCTCCACATCAGCAAAGATCATCAGGGTGGAACTAACATGAGGGTATCCTCCATCACTGTCCTCTTTGTCCTCAGCCTTGTCCGACTCCTTTTCCTTGTCCTTGGGCTATTTTCCTTGAAACTGCTGGATCAAGAGCCGGCACTGGCGAGTGGTATGTTTCGGGTAGATGAAGTTTCCCTCTTCGTCTTTCTTCATGTGGATGTGACATGGCAAATCCATCACGTCATTTCCTTCCTTATCTTTCACCTTCTTGGGGTTCCAGGATCCTTTGGGCTTCCCTTTGAATTTGCCCTGAGTCACGGCCAGAGCCTCTCCAGGAGACGCTGGCTCGGCTTTCCGCTTCTGCTTCCGACTGGGGTTTCCTTTTTCCGACTGACTCGGCTTGTACTTACCACTCCGGAGTCGATCCTCTTCTTCACCATTGGCGTACTTGGTGGCAATTTCCATCATTCGACTCAGGGTCATATCTCCGGTCCGACCAAACTTCAAACTTAACTCTCTGTTCTTAACACCATCCTTGAAGGCGCAGACTGCCTGATGATCAGACACGTTCTCCACCGTATGATGCAAAGTAATCCATCTCTGAATGTAATCTCTCAAGGTTTCATTCGACTTCTGCATGCAGACTTGCAGCTCTGTCAATCCAGCTGGTCGCTTGCAAGTTCCTTCGAATGTCCTGACAAACACTCGGGAAAGATCTTCCCAAGTGTAAATGCTGCTAGGAGCTAACTGATTCAACCACGCCCTGGCCGAACCTTCCAACATGAGTGGTAAATGCTTCATAGCCACTTCATCATTTCCGCCGCCAATCTGTACCGTCACTCGGTAGTCTTCGAGCCAAGTTTCAGGCTTGGACTCACCGGTGAACTTACTTACTCCAGTCGCCAACCTGAAGTTGGGGGGTATCACTGCGGCTCTGATAGCCCTGCTAAAACATTCTGGACCTGAAACATGGACTCGGCTGCTAGTGGGCGCATCTCTGTCATGGCCACCTCGATGAGCTCTGTTCCGATCGACCAAACCTTGCACGATGATGGATCTCGCGTGAAAGCCTGGTTCGTTGGGGTCGACCGGAACTCGTCGCCCAGCACTGCGCTGGTGCCTATCATCTTGCTGCCGATGAGCGTAAGACCCACCCCTTGGGGCAGGAGTGGGCACTCGACGTCACGACCGAATCGGTCATCATATTGGTCACGTCGACCTTCGCGTCCCTCACGCCGCGGAGGCGATCTTGGACTATGAGCCGACTGAACTGTATTCGCAGCGACGGATCGGCTGTGAATCCTGTTGCGCGAATGTGACACAGCTGAATTCTGATCTCCTGCTGCTCGGAGCAAATCCCTGATCTGCATCAAGCCTCTGCCAGCCTCCGACTGAGAGGGCTGAATTGACTCTGCTATACGGGCTGCAGCTGCCAGATTCTGAATCGGGGTTCGATATACCTGAGTTGGTTGCGGAAAGAGTTGACGTCAACTGGAGTTGGGTACTCGTTGCCGCGCGCGTTCGTCGAGTGCTCGCTGGAGGTTCTCCAGTCGAGTGCTCGCTGGAGGTTCTCCAGTCGAGTGCGTTCAGCCAAGTTGGCCAAACGTGCCTCCTCCAAGGCGCGAGCCTCGGGAGTTTCTCCTGCGATGGGAGTATGCAGGGCATCCATGTTCCGGCGACGAAGATCTTCCCTCTGCAGGGAAGTGAGCGGCTCGGGTTGATATTCCTCGTGGGCTTGAACGGGGTCGCCTCCGACGTCTATCCCGTCGGTGCGAGTGAAGCCGGGAGGACTACGAGGCCCGTTGACCATCAAAACCTCCGCTGCTGGATCACTATTGTCGCACTCGGATGCAGTCTCTACGGAGCCAGTCAACAGATCGAACAGGCCGTAGAGAGATTCGTCGGGCTCGATTGCTGCGACTTGGGTGGTGGCCGATTGGCGAGCCACTGCGTGTCTCACCCACCGCTGAAGCCTCGACCTACCAGAGCGCTTGCGCTGGCGGGAGACAGGGAGGGAGGACGACACAGAAGTCGACTGATACAGAGTCGACAGTTGCCGCAGCAGAACGCCGCGGACACACGCCCGAAAATGCGTCGCACCGCGGACGGGGAGCACGTCGATGTCGAGTAGAGCCTCCTGGAGCCAAGCGGAGTCGTCGGCGATGAAAGTGAGCGCGCCGAGACGGATCTCGCGGCCCTCGACCAGAACTCCGCCAGAAACCATGATGAAGGCAATCGGAACAATTGCAACTTCTCCAAAAATTGCTAAGACACCTGCCCCACGGTGGGCGCCAACTGTCGTGGTTCTAAGACTGGCAGTAGAATGGGGGGTAGATATGAAGAGGCAAGATCCTAGCTATGGAGCAGTTGTACAGACAAGGGATTTACGAGTTCAGGACCTTCTCGGAGGAAGTAACAGCCCTACATCTCGGAGCCCGGAGGCGGTCGACTGGATTATGAGTGTATAAGTTACAGGGGTGCGAACCCTTTACACTGAGGAGGGGAGTGGCTTATATAGTGTCCGCCAGGCCCCTCCGGCCCTCAGTTATGCAGGGTTTAAAGTACATAAAGGATTGACGTTACTGGTAACGTCCTACATAAAGTGTCATCATGACCATAAAGACTACTTAATTACATACCGTTTGGATACAGAGTGGCTCTTGATCTTCTGGTGGTCGAGTGAGTCTTCATGGTCGACTGTCTTCGAGTCCGTCGAGTGTAGTCCCTCTTGGTCGACTGAAAGGCAGCTTCTTCTGAGGATGTCCTTGTGGAGGGTACTTTGGACAGGTCTGTGACCCTACCCTAGATACATGACTTCATCAAATGCCGAATTGAACTAAACTGATGATCAGAAGAATTCCAAAGATCGAAATCAACATAATTCCCCTACTCACAACTCTAGAGAAGAAGCTATGGGATGAATCAAACACACCGTATTTGGGTACGGGACCCCTGTTGTGCCGCTGGACGGGAGCCATCACCGCCGATGACGACGCCATGGTCTCGATCGCCTCCTTCACTCTCCCTCAATGATCGCTATGTCGCCGCCAATCGCTGCCGATCAAAATAAATTAATAAACCGCCGCCGCCCTGTTCGTCCTTCAAACCCAACTGCCCCAGTTCGAAGGTTGTACTGCAGGCAGGATTGTACTGAAAGGGAGGGGCCGCATTGCAAAGAATTGATTCGGACCTCGTCTGGTTGTGCTTACGTGGCTGGATACGGGCTCTTCCTTTTTAAAACTGAGTACACGCGTACGTACAGCGAGCCGGCCCAGGACCGTCGATGGACCTATTTCGCGACTAGCAGGATCGTACCGAGGCAGTTAGCGAGCTCCGGGACTATTTTGGACCTAACCAAGTTACCAGGACGGTACGTGCAATTCACACGATCAGCGCTAGTAGCACCATGTAAAATGGTAAGCTTGTTCTAAGAAAAAAAAGGTAAAATGGTACTCCTACTAAAGATTAGCCAAAAGCGACTGGGGTGTCGCACCGACTGGACTATCGGTCAGTTGCTCTGACACGGGACACGCACCCTCACTCGCGGAGCGGCGGAGGAATCAACAACCACGTGAAAGACGCCGGCATGCACGCCGCCCAACCGCCGCCGCGACATAGACACGACGGTTCACGATACTCCGGCGGCGACCGCCACTCATGCATCCCCCCGCGAGGCCGCGACGTCGGAAGCGACACACCTCCACATCGTCCTCCGGCAAAGCGCGACGTGAGGACGCATCTCTTCTCATCTCGTGGTGAGGATCGCGGCAACCATCAGAAATGCCTTTCTAGGAGAGGAGAACCAGGCGGTGAAAGTAAACCGATTTCTAGTGGCTGGAATCTCTACCGTGAACGGCTGGTATTCCTTTCCGTGGTGCTCTGGCCCTGGCCGCGTCCTGTGACGGCGATGGATGCAGCGCAGGCCGACAAGCCATCCGATCACCGCCAAAACAGCGCTGCTATACACACGACAATATTGGACGATCTTTGGACGATGCAGCACCGTCAATCATCCGTCGTCCTCAGTTCGTGCGGCAAACTGTCGTCCGCACAGTAGTTCTGCCGCCAAAAGGGGCAGATTAGAGCGACAATTAAGGAGGAATTACAGGTAGAGAGAGAGTCCGGGTTTTCCTTCTTAATCCCGATTTGCGGAGCGGTTAGTGGTGACGACGGCCATCAACGGTGATAGATGTGAGTGAGACTGGAGCCCCTGAAATAGAAAAAAGTGACACCCTGCATAGTGGCGGGGTAAGACTGTTCGTTATCACCCAGTTGGCACCTAGCCCTAGGCGCTACGCTACATGCTTACCGTCAACACACGACGTTGATCTTCATTTCATCCCGCTGTATTGTAGTTCCTCCGTTCCTAAGTACCCTCTCCTAAGTACCCCCTCCGTCCGAAAACACGTCTAGATACATCCTCTTTTATTCATTTTGATGACAAGTATTTTCGGACGGAAGGAGTATAATTCTTTCTACAGATTTTAATATGAACTACATACGGATGTATGTAGACGTAGTTTAGAATGTAGATTCGCTCATTTTGCTTCGTATGTAGTCTATATTGAAATTTTAAAAAAAAACTTATATTTAGAAACGGAGAGAGTATAATTTCTTTTTCTTCTGTTCGATATCGATTTCACTCGCAAGTTCATCTTTGTGCTCAGTGCGCTTGCACTATGAATGTGGTCAAAAACTGGCTTGATGAAACTTCTAGCTTCCTAATGAGATTGTCCTAGGTATGACCTTGTTTGAATAAAGCTCTATGAATTGCCTGAAAAAGGTCTTTGATATGTATTTTAAGAAAATGTGAGTGAAAATCATAAAATTTATAATGAAAATTCTAAAAATGATTCATACTTTCAAGAAGCTCATCAATTTTAGAACAGAAGGAATGGAAGACGACAGACGGAAAAGAAGGCAAGAGGTGCTCCAATCATATTTCAGGTGAGTTCAGCCAACCCATGATGAAAGCCTCGCCTGACCGTGAACGGAGCCCGGAGAAACTTATTCCGACGCGACACCACCGCAACGGCCTCGGCAACGTCTCCTTCAACCCTAACCCTATCACACACCCACCTAGCGAACAGACCCGAGGTTCCCCCTCCCTCCCGCCGCCGGAGCGGCCGACGGAGAGAGAGGGAACCGGCGGCGCGCAAGGGATCCCTCGCCTCCTTGATCGTCTAGATCCTACTTTTTCGGGCGCGAGGCGTGTCAGTATTTCCTAATACGTGTGTGTTTGCATTCGCATCTTCTGGTTGTTTAGTGTTCACCGTTGCCAATCCGTAGTCACGTACAGCGGTACACGTGCACCCATTGCAACAAATCAAGGCGCACGTACGTGCCAAACAACAGAGTGCTGAGCGCGCATCTGCCACGGCACATGTCGCAATATAGGCTAGCTATAGGTGCGCGTGCTGCATGCTTTCCGCCGATCGAATGCCCGCGTGTGCTGCTAACAGCCACAGGCCAGCAATTCCTAATTAACGCGCCAAAATTTATATTAGGGTTAGTTACCGCGACAACCACTAGCCATGGACAAGAGTTGT